>NC_087063.1:34926432-35195745 GCF_963678635.1 Symsagittifera roscoffensis | reverse complement strand
TTGAGTGCTTGGCTCTTTTTCCTCCCCCCCCCCCCACCTGCAAATTTTTACATGTAAATTTGTTGACCACATTGTCCGATTAAAAGGAAAAAGAGCCGAGTTCTTTTACGATGTGAAGCACAAAAAATGGCTGTTATCCTCTCCCACTTTAAAATTCAACTTTCAAAATTTTATTTAAACTTGTCAGGCTCTTTTCTGCTTTCCCCCACATTTCAATTTTTTCTTTTTCTGATTTGCATACTCGTTATTATGGCTGAATGCGCGATTTTTCCGATCTAAGATATGAAGAACAAATGCGTTCACAATAATTAAGCTGTGCTCTTTTCCAAGCCCATACCACCCCCCCCCTCCCCCCACATTTCAATTTTTCATTTCTTACTTGTCATGCGTGTTATCAGGGCTGAATGCGTGATTTTACGATGTAAAGTAAATAGAAAAAATGTGTTCACAATAGTAAAAACTTTCACTCTGCAAGAAATGTGGCGGGAGAGTGGAAAAGAGCCTTAAGTTGCTCAGCATGCAGATATTTATTGCATTGTGATAGCGTAAAAATAGTTTTCAAAATTTAAATTTAAATGTGGGGGGTGAAAATAGCCGAATCGAACAAAGTGGTCAATTTTTTGTGAAATTTCTCAAGTGCAGAAAAAAAGAAAAAATTCTACCTTTCTTCTTTTTATTCAAACTGAAATATCTAGTGATTTTTTTCCTTTACCCCACCTGCGAATTTTCACAAATAATTTTTCGTGCAGTGTTTGATCGTTTTAAAAAATGGCATGCGGAATAATTAAGTCATGACAAATGGTTTTGTCTTTGTATTCAACCTGGGAAATTTGATGCTTATATGAGATAAGGGAAAAGAAAAAAAGAAAAAACCTATCTAGCTTAAGTTTTATCAGCTCAATAAATTTTGGACTGACTCACATAAACAAAAAATTTCTTTGCATATTGATAAAAAACTCTTAATAGCTTTCTTACCGTTCCCAGTTAACACCGGTTATTTATTTACTTTCGAAAAAGAAAAGATTATAAAAAAAACTCCCCAAAAAATTTATTTTCATTTTTGAAAAACTGTTTTTACGTTGTCTTTGTTCTTGAAATTTTGCATGGTGAAAAAAAGCGTTCAGCCACAACATCAGGTAACATACTTAAATATGGACAAATGGAAATTTAGGAGGGAAAATAACCGAAAACGATTTTTTCAAAAAAAAAGGTTCTTTTTCCTTTTTCCCACACCTCACACGAGCACTAATTTCAGGTCTAACGATTGGTTTTACCAGGTTAATTTTGAAGACCAAATATGTTAGTCATGGCCTAATCAGTCTGCAAGTCAATTTTTTTGTCAATCTGATAATGTGAACAGTTATTTTAATAATAAAAAATTGCAGTTGGGGAAGGAAAAGGAGCCAAAAAAGATTACAAAAATGCCAAGAATAATATCACTTGGGCTCTTCCAATTTTCCAGCCACCTCATAGAAAGGGCTCTTTTTCCTTTCCCCCCACCCACTTGCAACTTTTGATATTTGAATTTATTGTTCACTTTGTCCTTTTGTCGTGAAAATTGACATGCAGACTAATTAGGCCATAACAAGCATATTTGATCTTCATAAATAACCTTGTAAAACCAGTTTTTAGACCATAAAATTCATGTTTGAGTGAGGTGGGGGGAAAAAGGAAAAAGAGCCATAGAAATTGCAAATAAGCTGTTCAAACATTGTTTAAACGGCGTTTTGCATTTAAGAAATTTTTTTCAAAGCTTGTTCACCTTTCCACACTGACACGTTTGGATGCAGTTTGTAACCACAAAAGTAATTATAAAAAGCCGTTCATTTATTGATTTTCAGAAAAAATCAAGGCTCTTTTCCAGTTTCCCCCCCCCTTTCAAATTCAATTTTGAAAAACCTATTTAACGTTGTTATATCTTAATGAAATTTGGCGTGGTGAACAAATCGACAATTCTGAACAGATTTGTTCTTCATACTTTACAGCGTAACATCGCGCGTTTAGCCGTAATAACACGTAAAACGAACATAAGACTCGGTATTCTGAAAGGTGGGGGGGAAACTGGAAAAGAGCCAAAATCAAAAGGGGCGGGAAACCGGAAAAAGTTAACACAAGCTTCCGTGAAAAAGGCTCTATTTCCTCCCCCCCCCCCTACCTGCAAATTATTTAGAATAATTTTTCTGTTCACATTGTCGGATTGTTATCAATTTCAGCATACGGATTAATTAGGCCATGACAAACATATTTGGTAGTCATACTCAACCTTGTAAAACCACTCGTGAAATTGATACTTATGTGAGGTCGGGGGGGGACGAAAAAGAGCCATTAAAGGCTCTTTTTCAATTTCCTATCCAACACAAATAGGTTTGATTAAAAGTTAGTCAAACGGAAGTTGCATGAAAAAATGCTGTAACAACCTGTTTTCTTGCTCACGTTTTCACATCATATCACAGTGTACAACTTCAAAAGTTGTTTTGACTAGATTTGGCTCTTTTCCAGTTTTCCACCCCCTCGTAAATTTACAAAATAAAAATATTCAAAAACTATGCACACGGTGTTTTGCATGTAACAAATGTTGTGAAAATTTAGTCACCTGTTCACGCTGACACGTTGTAATGCAGTTTTTATCAAGATAAATCTTTTTAAATAGACTTTTGTACATTGAAGTTTAGAAAAAATCAAGGGGGGAACTGGAAAAGAGCCCTAGACTTTGGTGAGTTCAATTTCATGAAAAAATTAGATAGAAGGTACTAGAAAAGAATTAGGATTTATGTTACCATGGCTGGGCAAAATGGGGCTTTTTTCTTCTTCCTCTGCATCTCGCACGAGCATCAAGTTTATGGTGTAATGAGAGGGTTTATAAGGATAAATATGCAGACTGAAAATGTTAATGATGGCTCCATTAGTCCATATGCCAGTTTTCATAACACTCAGACAATGTGAAAAAAATTTATGATGTGAAAAATCGCAGGTGGGCCGGGGAGGGGTGGAAAAAGAGCCTAAAATGGCTTTTTTTTTCTTCATCAAAGCTTAGTTCTTTTACCTTTTTCCCCACCTCGCACGAGCATAATTTAGTCCAGAACATGGCAATTTTCAAACCCCCAGAACTTTACAAAAAATAATTGTACGTGAAATATCTTTTTATATTTGAACTCAAGAAGTCGATATCTTCAATGGGGTATAAAATTTTTTTGATGAAAACTATTTTTTCGATCGGTGAAAATTGACTGAAAAAAACCATATACCGCATAAATATTTCGTGAAGTCGGAACAGCAAGCTATTTTAAAAGATTTAATTAATCTTTTCTACCTTTTCTTCACCTTTCAATTTCAACTTCGAAAGCTTAATTAGCGCTTTTGTAATGCAATTAATCTTGACATAAACAGACTAACAACTGAGACCAGATTTTTTCTCGATGTTTTATATCGCAACAGTTAGCGTTGAGCCACGAAATCACTTAAAACCTATACAAAAATGTGAAAAAAACTGAGTTGAAAACTTCCAAATTCAGAAGTCATACTACAGTAGTAGGCAAATTAATCTCAATTTCAATCTTTTCCTTGAAAAAAATTAAGTTTGAAGTTTCGTTTTGAAAATTTTATACTAAAAACAATTAACTTTGTGAGCTCATTTTAGAGCATAAGACTTAGCCTACCATCTATTTGAAAGTATCAATCTTCAAATATAGAAATGAAAAAAAAACTAAATCAAGTGAATCTGCATAGCGCATTTATAGTGCGTTCTAGCGAGTTTGGCTTGGTTTTAGACTCAACTAAGACATTTCGATTGAGAATCTCATTTGAGACCAAATTGATAGAACATTTCAGTTGAATTTCTGTTATTTCAACCTCGTGAACTGATTAGGACTCCAGCCTCGCCTCGTGACCTCTGCCAAAAAATTTTACGAATTATCAAGCAACGAATCAAAGCAAAGAGCTTTATTATTAAACAGCCTAACTGGTATTTCCATTGAGCGCATTATACATTGCCCTCGAACAAAACTGCCCGAAACTGATCAGGTGAGTTGAAAAATTTACCGGATGAAAACACTACTGGATGAAAACCCGCTACTCGGGATGCGAATGTTTAACGACCCCGCCCAACCTGAAAAGGTGATAAGCAGTTTTCTCGAATACAATATGGTCTCGAACACAATATGATAAATGACTGGGTGTAACCTGTAAATCAGCAGAGTACCTAAGTGACTTTTGGTTGATTTTAGGCAATTCATATACCAAAAATTGAAAAACCAAACAAGACGGCTTCCATTGCTTACGGTTGAAAAAGTGCGCAAGGGCAAAATCACGCAAACCTCACAAACTGTGAAAAATTGTGCTATGCCTCCAAAAATTAGAATTTACAAAAAAGTTTGTAACTTTTTTCCAGTCAAATTCTGTTCAATCACAGTGTTATGTTTCGGAGCAGAATTTTCAAAATTCTTCAAATGCCTGACGATGCAATTTTAAATACAACGCTGTGAATTGCAAACCGATAAAGACTCTAATAGGTACCCTAATCCTAGAGTTAACCCAGTACTCTAATGCCCCAGGTGATACTTCATCCCAAATTGTAAAACATGAAAAAAAAATCCATAAAACTTTCAAAAAAATCTCGGAAAAAATTTATTTAACAATTTTTTATAAACCTTTCACAGACGAAGAAAAAAACAGCTTTTTTAAATTTAAACAAATCACAAAACACCGTGCTAGTCCCTCCAGCTGGATTGGTAAAACAAGCAGGAGTGTCGAACAACGTTTCGGTATGAATAGTTTTGGAATGTTCCCCCAGTGGTTGGATAATCATAATCAGTTTACAACAACAAACCGCCGCGAAAGTTTTTTCTACCGTTTCGCCGTATCGCTGTGCAGTTTAACCGATAAACCGTACCCGTTGAGTTAGATAGTACCAAATTAAATATAGGGACCTTTAGTAAGGGACTGAAACCTTAGAATCCCTCACGGTTATCAATTTCAATGGTGTTCATTGTTGTCGCAAGCGCTTTCTATCGCAGTTGTTCTGTATTCTGCAAAGATAAGCCGATTGCGCAAAATATAAGCGGAAATTGCAAATTGTAACCGAATTCGTTGAAATATAATTGAATTGCACATTACAATGCATTATTCTGCAGTTTTTTGTGCGTGAAGAAATAATAATTTGATCTAGAAATAAAATCTAGCAGATGCGGAGTTTAAAAATGAGGGCTTAACCATTCTCAATAGAAATCAAATCATAATCTTAAACTATTAGTTATTTAAAATAGTGGATGTACTCCTTACAAAATACCCACCAAAGTGTTTTCGGGGATCATAATTTCGAAAATGCACGATATAAGCAAAATCAGGAGACTAGCTGTGAAAAATGATCATTTATCCGATATCTTGAAAAGCCGCATAGATATTAATCTTCGCATTCGAAAATTTGAAACTGAATATTGATATCCAGCAGCAAAACCATAGCTTTCATCAGAAATCCTGAATTTTGTGAATTTAGCTACAGTTGACTATCTTTTGTTCTAGAAAAAGTACCATTTCTAGAAATTTAACTGATATAATTACTGGTTAAAGTGGAATAAATATGAGTTTTAACTAAATATATAATTATAAGTTGCGATCAAAAATGAGACTCCGCGACAAGGCAGTTTCACTTTATTGATTTATTATTATTGAATGATGGGTTCAACAAACTGTTCCGTGGGTTCAGCAACTTAGGCTGTTTTAGCAGCAATTTTGAGCGAAACAGTGTTTTAGCTATTTGTTCCTGCAATCCAAAACAGGAACGAAGATCAAAGAAAACTTATAAAGTTTCGGATTCCACACAAAATCTGATTTTGGCTTGTTGCGATGTCTATCTCGAACTCATAATTACATGATTTGGCCTCTTTCGAACTCACAAATACTACGTTAAAGGCCAAAAATTTGTTCGTATTAATTTTGATAATTAAAAGTTTTTGATAATTCGATTTTTGGTAATTGAAAATTTAATAATTTTTTTTTTCACTTTATATCTGACTTGTTGAACAAAAATAGAATTCTTCGACCAGGGTTAACAAAACGGAGATCAGATGAGAACGGGATTTCTCGATTGACCACAGTCGAGGAGTATTGAAAATTTGTAAGAATTACAAAAAAAAGTTTTGGTTCAATTTGTTTTTCAGTTAAGTCTAGTAGTTTGTTCTCCTTATGGTTTGCAGGCAACGAGGAAACAATATCTCGCAAGGAAAGATTTTGAGATAAATGTTTTCAAAATCAATGCCAAAGTTACAAATTATGCAAGTGCAACTGACGGATCAGCTAAAATTGAAGAGAAAAATGATGTGTTTAAGTTATAGTAATTGCACAGCAACAACGATTTTGATACCATAAATCGACCCGATTTTTATCTTGGAGCTATCACTGCAAAAAAATGACCAATTAAATGATTGGCAGCAATTTCTTTGAATTTCAGGCAGAAGACTACTTATTAGTAATTTCGAGAACTCTGACAGCAACTGAGTCCGATTGTTCGAAAAAACTACTTTCACAGCATTAAGAAATTGCATCAATGACTTCGAGTGAACAGTTGTGAAAAGCTTTTCTTGCGAAAAAAGACGAGAGGAATCTTAACACCTGACAGAGGCTGATCTTTGTTTAAAAAAGCAAGAGCTTGAAGATCAGTCAATGAAGAGTCCTTGTGGTCGATGAAAAACATCACAAGTTAGTCACGGTTTTTTCCCTTGAATATCTGGAGGACGCGTCGGAAATCAGTCGGCGCAGGTAAAGAAGGCGATGGTTGTTCAAGAAACTCAAACTGAAGAAGAAATAGGAGTTGCCAGTTCAAGAAGTAGTTCAGCCCCTGTTGCCGGTGGTGAATACCAACTTGGACTCTGCTTTCTGCTTTTTCTTTCACAAGTTTTGAGCCACCGTTTAGCAGGAATTTTACCATGCTTCAGAAAATTTATATGGATGCAAATTGGTTTGAAAACACATACATTCCATCTCCTGGTGCAAGCGATTCAATTGCCGCGAATATCAATGTTAATAATTGATATGAATTGCAGATAAATTTACCTCCGAATGCGTAGCTTTTTTCATCAGAGTAATCTCCCATCAGAGTAAACTAGCCAGCTTTTTATCCCCCCCCCATGTTTTCTTCTACAAATCTCTCAACAACGGTTTTACCTCCTGCTACTCAAATTATTACGCAACTAACGATGGTTCATCCATTCTGGAAGGGAGGAGAAACAATTTACCAACAGCCAATGACCAATAGTCGTTCGTCGCATCTCAATTATGTTAGTACGAAGGATCCCCGTCAGACGCTGCTAGGCGTAACAAGCCAATCAACTATCAAGACTAGGCTGAAATTTTGACACTAAGTCTGAAAGGTCCCATGCCAGAGTGGACATTGTCCTCATTTGAAGGTAACCCATCACAATGGCCTAAAAATGTTGCTCAGATTAAAAAAGTGAGTATGTCAAAGTCCATGAGTGATGATGTCAAATTGACCTTTTTCAAAAACCTTGTATCCGGAAAATTAAAGAACGCATTTGCGGAGTTTGCTTTCAATTGTGCATTTTACAAAGATTCTGTAGAACACTGGAAACTTAGTTTGAACAACCATTTATAGGTGCTCGTCTGAAAATGTATTGAAATAGCACAAATCAGAAAATATCCTCAGTTTTTACGTTTGTGTCGCCAATCTGAAATCGCCAGGATAAAAATACGTCTCGAAGAGTACAAAGAACATTAACCAGGTTTTTGCAAAGTTGCCTCACAACATGATAATAAGAGATGTTGGAAAGAACCAACAACGCTGGCTTTCAATAACTGGCATCGCGACAAAGTCATGTCTAGCCAAATAAGTAAAGAAGCCCCCACCAACAGTTTTTCTATTGCCACAACATGCCAAGAAAAATTACGCTCCGTGCCGCATGTAAAAGTAAGCGCCTTTATGGAGTATTGTTGCATTGGAAGAAAAACAGTTTCTCAATGGACTCAGTTCGCCGCTCAAAACAGTTTGCTCGCTTTCAACAGGATTACATGTCTTGTTACATAGTGCTGAAAAACGTTTTCACCGCAAAGCCGCTGAACAACACAGTAGCAGCAGAGAAGCAACAACACAAGATATCATAAATCAAACAACATGGCTCCAATTGGTCGGAAACCATCTCCACTCATCTGACCAAAAAAAACGTCAATGCTAAAACCGATATCTGTATAGGCACGTTTAGTGTTTCGCCGTATGTCGAAGTTAAATAACTTTAGCGTTGGTTTCAAAGCAAGAGACGTTCTCATTCTGCACGATAGTTTTCCGCATCTACAGACAAATAAATCCATTGTTCTTCACTATTCCGAAGTGTTTTCATGCTAATAAGTATTTGAGCTGCCAATTTTCATTGCAAAGCTGAATTTGTAGCACCTGTAGTAGTAGGAGTAAGAATCTTTTCTAAAAATTTGATCCCCGTTCCACATCTGATAAAAAAAATCATTTTTTAAAAAATTCTAGTACGTGTTATGATGGCAGCCCTTACGAGTCGGAATGCTCTGAGTTTAAGATCTGTTTCTTCGGCCAGATAATCTCTAAACCTCATTCGTTTAGTTTCAACCTGATGAAGAACGTTTAGAGAACAGTTTGAACTTCAGAGATCAAAACTTTTTGGATATCCGGATGAACTTGGGGAAGGTTTTTATAATCCGCCCAGCCGTCATGACTCAAAAATCGTTTGGAGCAAAAACGGTATCTTCCGCCTTACACTATTCTAAACCCGAACAAATCCGGGATAGTTCGACGGGTTTTAAACGGGACAAGCAAGTTTTTCGGCGAATCGCTAAGTAGCTCCCCTCATGCTGGCCACTAACTGCTGCCTAAACTGTTGTTTAGTTCAAGGCGCTGCCGACAGCACAAATATGCAGTATTTGCAGGCATTAAAGGAGTGCTGAAGTGTGATCAATGTTTGGTGATTTTTTTTGTGACGGGAAGACCCCACATTACACGTGCGCTTCGAAATACCAGGCAAATCTTCGGAGCGATCGTTCAAACGACTTTTGCTTATTAGGGTTTTCGCCGAATAGCCGCGGGTAATCATGATTGTCATCTCTAAGCCGCTCAGGTGAAGCTGAACAATGCTTAATGGATGACCTCGGTTCCGTTGAATGCCCGGAAGTGATTAAAACTAAAATCAGTTCTAATACCGCTAGAAAAACCGTACTGCTCCCTAAGCCAAATAAAAACTTTACTTCTCCAGCAATCCCTAAACTGTTTTGCACTTTCTCGATCTCGAATGAAAATTAATGAACCGATCTTTTTTTAAAAATGTACAGGCTAAATTTGACGCCTCTCGCAACCGTCTTCGAAACTCATTACTCATTAGTTTTGGGCAGCTGTCAAAAATTAAACAGATTATCTGTACCTTCTTTACATAAAACTGATTGTCAGTGAGCCGACTGGTTCAGTCCTTCAAGAGTATTTTGTTGTACTACGATGGAGATCTGCACCGAAAACTATTGAAACGCAGTGCGCATACAGCAGAAAGCAAAAAAAAACGGTGCGCCAAGGAGGTCCATTTTTCCAGTAGTAGAACGTTTATGCTACAGCCGGCCCTTATTCTCGAAATGGTGATGTCAAAATTTTCGGAAGGTATGTAGTAACTATTCGTCGATCTTCGTGAAAAGCTGGGCAGTTCTTTCTACTAAACGAACCGCGCAATTCATTAGAAAATTATTCGCTCAAAGGACAAAAGATAATATGTGATGGCTATCGAGTGCTTCATCATCAAGTATGCAACCTTCTTGGTAGTTTGATTGGACAATGGCACCAATTGTGTAGGAAGAGTAAAAGCTTCATGCTGCAATCAAAATTAAAAAACAGAAGCTCTGCAGTCACTTGTTCACGAAGGCATCAATTTTTAGGTAAAATCCACCTAGTGCACCACTTCAACGTGGAGCAGGGAAGCAAGCAAAAAAGCGCAGTCAAAAAATTGACCAACGAGGTTTTGAACACAAGCATGCGCTTGGCTGAAAGTTCGGTGAACGACCGTCCGCTCAATTACGTTTCCGACGAGCCAGTAGTCTCGATACTTTGACGAAGAAATAGTTTTTTTACGACAGCACAGTGTAACACTTACTTCCCTAAGGTCGAGCGGAAGTTTTTCTCCCTCTTAATGCTAGGCCACTTTGCAGTTTTACGCAAACGTAATTTGGCAGCGATGGTTTAGCGACTACATCCCAACTTTCATGAAAAGTGGTAAGTGACAGTTTTCTATTGGGGACTTTTTCAAAACAGGTGATCTAGTGTGGTTAGTTGAATCACCCTACCCAATAGCACGCGTAACGTCACTACATTAGGGAAAAGACAATGTCCCTCGTTTCTCAAACTTTAGTACCATTTCCGGAAAATACACAGGGCTGCTTGTCAAGTTTGTTCCGGTTCTTGTTTCCTCTGGGGTGGCGGATGTTAACGCTACATTGCAGTAAAGTATTTAAGAAAGAAAGACAGTTTAATTGCCAGTTTATTATTTGCCCTATAACTCACAAACCAACGCAGAGTCAACCCTTTTTTTTGCTTTATACGGACAAGGACCTTGCAATGTTTCGAGCAATATTTCTTTAGATAAAACCATTGTTGTGTTTTCTTTTTACATTAAAACTTCAGCGTAACATTTTGAGGCGCGAACCGCAATCTTAGCAGAAAAAAAACCAAGGCGCCTGAATTGAAACGGCCAACGTGCTGTGCTGTGTCCAATAATTAAAGGCAAAGAGTTTTGTAATTAAACAGCCTCACGAGTGTTTCCAATAAGCGCATTAAAAATTTCTCTCGATCAATATTGCTCTGAAAAGATCAGGTGAGTTTGGGGGTTGATCGTTACGTTTCGCTCGCGACAATGGTCACTACCTGATGAAAACCCGCTTTTCGGGATGTAAATTTTTATCTACCACGCTCATCCTGGAAAGATGACGAAAAATTTTCCTAAACAAAATGTGGCAGTCTTCAACAAAACGGGATTTCTTTTGGATTTAATCTAAATAAAGGGATAGGCGCGACGAAGTTCAATGGCGAGGGGGAAACTGGGCAGTGTAACGATTTTTTTAAACATTTTTATTGCGACTTTGGAAAAAAACGGCAAAAAAACTTTTGCTCGTTTTGATTCTTGGTTTGAACCGAATCTTTGTCCTTCTCTTCAGTTTCTTCCAATTTTATAAACTTCGATTCAAATTGACTTATTTTGCCTAAAAATGTGTAGCTAGCACTTGAACTATAAAAAATCAATTTGTTTGCAAATGTTAGTTCGTTTACCATGTAAAATATGACTGCATTATGGCTAAAATGAAACGTTTCTTTAAAACAAAACTTCAATTGTGGATGGAAATTTAAAAGAACTCACAATTTCAACATCATCTAAAAACTACTCATGAACTAAGCTCACGTTTAAAAAGATGAATTGCCATTGTTGTTTTTTTCGTAAATGAGAAATCAAAAACTATTGGCTCTTTTTTACTCTCCACCCACATTTGAATTTGAGTTTTAAAAAATTATTTTAACGTTGTCATGATGTAATAAAACTTAGCATGGTGAACACATTAACTATTCTGAACACATTTGATCAGCATACTTTATATTGCAACATACGCTTTGAGAAACTTTACGCTTTGAGCCATAATAACACGTAAGACAACTAGGAACATAGAAAAATTGAAGCGTGTTGGGGAAAATAGGAAAAAAGCCAAATGAATATTTGGACCAACCACAATTTGTTTTAAACCGCCCGTTATAAAACTTCTATAATCGACCAAGTTTGACCGAGGCAGATACATTTCAAATTGAACAATCAAATACTTCTCTATATATCGACCAAATATGTACCGATCGAAAATAATACAAATGGACTATCCTGTTAAGCCTACTGATAGCTCTTATTCGATTCGCAGGAACAACATGTTTATGATCAAGGTTTCGATAAAGTTTGACTGTCTCAAATTCGTTTTGGCCAAATGCGACTCTGCAAGTTTCAGTTTTAAATGATCCGGCTAAATTCGCTACAAAAATATTAAATTAACACTTGATAATTATTAAAATTTTGTTGCAATTTTTCCTATGTTGCGGGTTGTTATAACTTCCTATATCGCTGGAACCCTCAGATATCAAAAATTTGAAACCATCCCCTTGAAACTTATGGTTTGCGATAAGATAGTTAGCATCAAAATTTTAAATTCGTTCATTAAATTAAAACAAAGCAATAAGGCAAATACAAAAAAAAAATATATCATAAAAGATTCGCAATGCAAATACATGAAAAAGGTTTTTGAAACTAAAAATCGGGCGAGTGGTTTGAAAAAATCAAATAACAATTATAAGAACAATCTAGCTATCCGGGTTGAGATCCCGCTCAAAAACCGCTCAAGATATGAGCGGTTTGAGCGGTTTTCCAGCAAGATTTGAGAGGTTTGAACGGTTTAGGCGGTTTGGGTGTTTTTTTTTCGGAAAAATGCTCAAACCGCTCAAATCTTTGTTTAAGAAATCGCTCAAAAACCGCTCAATTTTTGCTGTGATTTTTGAACGGTTTTTCAAGCAAGATTTGAGCAGTTTTTGAGCGGGTTTTGAGCGGTCTTATAAAAAAACCGATCAAAACCATCAAAAGGCCTGGAAAGGTAATGTGACGCTAAGATGCAGTTGCAATACTATCTACAATTTAAAAAATGTGCTTAACCGTTCTTAACTCAAGCAAGATTTTTTTCAATGTCCAGACGAAAAACAATGTGAGCAACGTTTTTCAAATTCTCGAGCAAAATAACCACTGGAAAATATGTATGTATGTGTATGTATTTACAAAAACACTTTCACAATTATGTTTAAACTCCTATAAAAAGGTTTGATGAAGAGCGAGCTCGTGAAAAGAAAAAATGAGAGCTTGTCAGCATAAAGTTTGGTTGTATACGTTGAAGGACCTTCCAATTCACTGCATTAACTTTCGTTTTCTTCAATTCGTTTCAATATCTGAGTGTGTTTATGTCGGGTATTCTAGAAAAAAGTGACATTGCCTGCAGTTTTTCTTATTATTGCGGCTGTTTTTCTTGTGAAATAAAAAAGTTTTTTTATTATTTAGATTCAACTTGTTATAACAAGTTAAATCCAAATAATAATGAAGTATTTTATTTCACAAGAAAAACTGCAGGCATTGTCACTTTTTTCTGGAATACCCGACTTAAATACACTCAGATACTGAAAAGAATTGAAGGAAACGAAAGTGAATGCACTAAATTGGAAGGTCCTTCAACGTATACAACCAAACTTTATGCTGACAAGTTCTCATTTTTTCTTTTTGTGAACTCTCTCTTCAACAAACCTTTTTATAGGAGTTTGAACATAATTATGAAAGTTTTTTTTTCCAAAATAAAAAAAGAAATGGATGAGCACATTTTCACCAAACCTCTATAAGAGAAAAGATGGTTGGTTAAAATTGGTATTAAAATTTTGTCCTTCCCTTCTCAATCGATTTTTTTTCCTTTAAAAAACCCTAAATCGAAATCGCCGAAAACAAATTCTACAAAAAAAGCATGGAGAATTTGTTGAATTCTGTTTGATAAGAATCAAACCTGTGTATAATTACCAATGCAAACGCTATTGAGTTTTTTTGCAAGTATCATGGATATTCTGACAAGATCTTGACAAGACTTGTCAAGATCTTTCCAAGATTTTCATGATCCATGATACCATTATATGTTGACAAGACCTTGAACCCCAAGTTTTGATAAATTACTTTTTTCGCGAGCATATATCTGACATATATTTGACATATCTGATATATCTCTATATCTTTTCGAGATCTTGGAAAGTAACATTTTCCAACATTTTTGGGTTCAATATTTTCCAAAATCGAAACACTGGGAAAACTCCCTTCGAGTGACTGATACTGAAAGCCGTAGAAGGAAGTACTAATTCAACATAACCGTTGGCTAATTCAGTTTTTTTTAATTTAGCAACTGAGCTGTTCTCCCGTCCAGGCTCTGGGCCCGTAGTGCTCTCGCCAGAATGCAGAGGCCGTAAAAATAAGATCGGCATCGAGAACAACACCAACGGCAGCTCCACTTCACCCACCACAGTCGGCTCATTCGGGGACACCATTCGATCTCCACTAGCAGACAAAAACAGCTCGAAAGAGACACGACTGGTGAACACCGGGTCCACGAAGACAGTGCTGCCCAAAATAGAGTCGTCATCGCCACCCAAAGCTTATCTAAACGAGGATTATAGAAAAGGATCTGCACAGTCCAAGGCCTCCCAGGACAGTGGCATCGGAGAAGGTATGTGCTAATGCTGAATTTATGTCATAATCTCACGTAGTTATGGCTTCTTGCTTCAAACTTAAGCTGATCTATTTGTCGCAATCAGCGTTTGAAATACGCTTAATAGCTACAAAAATGAAAAATGTTTTATAGCTTTTAATGATGTGTGATTATCTTTGATGTTCAGACCAACTGAAGCCAGCTGTGTTGCCCCCAGTGACTTCTAGCTCGCCAGTCACTCTGCCCGCAATAGAGAGTAAAAATGGAGGATCTGGACAGAGTGGGGGGCTCGTGCCCAGACTAGCTAGCGAGGAAATACTCTCCCAGCTCAATGAAATAGGCCAGTCTACCCTCTTTGAAATAAAAACTGTTTCAATTCGCCTCATAGGGTTCATGATTGACCCAGCAGTGTAATATTTTCATAGCGTAGCAGCTGGTGGTTTTTGAACATTTATATATTTAACATACATATCAAGCGACAAAGATCATAAGCGCTTTTCCAAAACGCTGTTCATTTTTACTACGCCCCCTTCCACCACCGACACAAAAGAGTTTGCCCGCGAATCATCAACTTCACGAGGTTGTATATCAGGAAAAATGTTTGAAATTAGGTGATCAGCATGTATGTTCCAAATTTTCAAAACGGCCGGACAAATTAATGTGATGCATCAAGGAAATGCTCATCTGATTAGTAAATTTCATATTCTGAGTCAGAAGCCTTTTTGTGTAAATTTAAAAATGCGGAGGAGTTCTTTCGGATATTTTTGAGCCTCTACTGTTTCGTCGTAGTTTTCTGTTGTTTGACTTTGCGATGTTTCAGGAATAGTGCCTCTGAAAACGAACAGATGTGGCAGCTCATTAGCTTTCAACATAGAATTAGACAACGGCTCAAAACATCCCCACTCTAGCAACAATGAAGACGAAGTGAGGGGAGGCGGGGTAGGGGCAGGGGCAGGGGGAGAAGGGAGGATGTTGCCCCCTCTGCCCCCGAGTAGACTGCACAGACTGAACAGCCTTCCGCCCATCCAGCCCCCCTCGATAGAAGTACTGGACGCCAAACAGAAGAAGGCTGAACAGAGACGCAAGGTTGGTTGCTTTTCAATTGCAAGCAGATGTATTTCATTTCCTCGACCAATTAGGGCCGCAAACCATTTAAAACCTCTGCGGTCATAAGCTAGCAGAGTAACAAATCAATCAGTAATTGAGGGCTATATATTTTTTTGTTATAATGCTGAGGGAGCAGGTTTGAACGGACCAAAAATGAGAAAAAAACGAGCATAATCCCAAAATTCAGCAAGGTAAAAAAGAATAAGTAGCAAATTCTTTGAGTAATTTTTAAGAATCTTGTACATATTCGTGCTCCAATTTTTTAGATCCTTCAAGTGAGCATCATAGATCTTCTTTCTCTTTCTTATAATTAAATATGGAAAAAATGGATTGAAAGTTATAAAAGTATAAAAGTTTAGCAAAATAAAATTCTATATTCTTTTTATGGTACGAATTCCACCACAAAATAAAATTAATTTAAAAATGAGATTTTGAGTTTTTGATGAAGTTATTCAATAATTCTTGCTGCTACTGAGGTTTTGGCAGAAGAGTTGTGCTTAGAATACATAAAGAACAAGACTGCTCGTATCAAGGCGAAGCCCTGAATGTTCCGACTGCCGTTTAAGGTTTATGGAGCAGTAATAACATTTAAAAATTCAATGAAATAAAACAAAATCAAAAAAAAGTTTTTCTAAAATTTGAAATTTTTTAAATAAAAATCATCACCCCACACGCCATACAAAGTACAAAAGGATAGATTTCGCTCCTTGTAACAAACCAATTATGGCACATAAGCTTCTTTTAACCAATTTGGAACGATTTCTAAGACGGATTAACTCTCCGCTTACGCGTTAATAGCGCGAAATACATCGCGCGTTAATTGTCCCAAATTGGCCAAAATGGCAATCTTTAAGCCCTCATAACTTTACGAAAAATAATCACAGGTGAAATATCTTTTCAAATTTGAGCTCAGGACAACAATACCTTTCGAATGATGTAAAAAAATTCCGTCAAAAATGGCTAGTTAAAAAGTCGAAATTTGTCTGAAGAAAAAAAAATCCCCACCCCGAGCACAAATATTCCGTTACTTTCGTATCGAAAGTCGGAACAATAACAAATGTAAGGTTTTCTTGTGAGTGACTGTTGATAAATCTTTTCTCCAATTAGAACCGTGACGAGAAAATTCGACAAAAGTTGGAGAAGCTTCGTCAGCGTCGCCTCTCGGAAACGGAGTTGTCGGAGCGGGATGACGACATGAAAGAGAAGGTGTCGCAGGACATCCAGCAGAAACAACAGCTTATAGAGCAGAACAAACAGAAGCTCAAGGTTGGCAACTTAGTTGAGTTTTATAAACATCGAAATTAGATAAAACACCTGCTAGCTTGTAGTTTTTTCGGCTAAATCATCTGAACACATAATCATAATGAAAATAACTGTGCATGCTAAAAGGCAGGTTAAATGCGTTTTTGAGGCATGATTTTCAAAACAAAAAACAACATTGCGTAAAATTAGAAAATCGTCGGAATTTTAAAAAAATTTGTTTTCAAAAAGTTTTAGAAAGCTTTTTTTTTTTTAAATTCAGGAAGCGCAAGAGGAGCGAAAGAGGCGTAACGAAGAGCGACTTCAGCGGGTGCGCATGAACAAGGAGAAGCTAATGATGAACGGGGGAGGGGGCTATGGGGACAAACTGGACGACAGCTACTCGGACCCTATCGAGTCAGGAGCCATCGACACAGGCGACCAGTCAGATCTGGACGGCAGTGGAGATGTTGGCAAGTTGAATGATGCAACAGGTGGCAATGGTCTGCCAGGAGCAGGCGGAGACATTAGAGGGACACAGAGGAATATAGTTGAAGGCACCAACGCAGCCGGAGAGCCCAACGAGGATGATATATTCTGAATACAATTAGTAATACCGGATGCTAATTAATTAATTTAAAAATAATTATGCTTAGTTAATGGCAATGCAAGCGAAGTGGTCGAGGCAGTTAAATTGAGGATAGAAGCGCAAGAGTGACAGTTTTTGAGTATCAAGCTATACTTTATGTTTGTTGCATCTCGATTTGAAGTGCGTGGCAACCTACCAAAATTAGAAAATTTACAGAACAGTGACATTTTTATCAGCAGAAAATGGGCTACTAGCCGCTATTTAATTGAAATCATCATTTTTTCGATTAAGGACCAAGCCCTTCTTAAATCCGAATTTTGAACATAAATTTTGTGCTAGAGGTGTTTTTCTCCAGACAAATTTTAATTTTTTAACTGACATCGGCAAAACTTTTATTCAGCGATCATTTTTCTGAAAGTTATAGATGTATGAAATTTGACCAGTTTGCCATTTACTAAGCGCTCATTGCTGGTTGAATGCTTAGTAATTTTATCCTAAGTTATAAGTCTCACCTTAAATCGTCAAATTGTCTTGACAAAAAGTAGAGTAGAAACGATAGTTAGAAAAGGTATAAAATAATTAGTTGGTTAAATACAGAGCACTGGGTAATTAGATTATTTAAGCGAATCGAACAGCTTAAAGAAATATACCTATGAGGGGAGGTTGAGTTAATCTTATTTTGTTCATCAATATTTTATCTTCTTACTAAGGTCGATGACTGAGTAGTATTTCTTGGGTTGCCTTGATGTTGTCCACTTGGCACTTCTGGTTTGGTTGTCAGTTTCGTCCTGCCGTAGTCCTTTGGGTACTTGTAGTCCAGACTTCCTCAGATGGGGTTATCTCGAGTATCTCGTTTTATAATTTTATCGAACTTGAAATGAGAATTTATTCTTTGTTTTTTTTTGTGAAAAAAGACTAGTTTAATTTTACTGTAAATGCAGAGAAGAAAAATTATTTATTTTTTGAAAAGGTCTAACTGAAGATATCTAACTTGCTGCTGACTGAGCAAAATGAAACACTGAAGATTTCAGGCCAGTCCTTTTGCTCGTAAGCATAAACCGGCGGATGATTCAATCTTTAATTATTCAGGTTTCACCTGCTCCTTTGTTCTCCCTTTCTAATAAGGGAATTTTCAACTAGTTTTTATTTGATTTTTTCAAATCAAATATCTTTAACTTATTAGTCCCCTTTGATAAAAACCGCAGCCTTCAGTTTGTCTTATTAAAAATTCATATTACTCTCTCTGATGCATCATAATGCAGGTGCACCTCTGCTTAATCAAAGCAAGGAGAATTTCAGTGCAGCCGGCAAGACTGCTAAATATTTATCCAGGTTGTTTCAAGTTAAGTTAAAAGGGACGTATTAATAATCGCCGCCCTTTTAAAATATTGAGCATGAAAAAATGAGAAAAATTGGACAAGTATTTAAAAAGGAGTGGATTTTCAAAACAAGATTTTATAGTCCTAATAAGAGTAAATCAGTCAATATCTGATTTAGTGAAAAGAGGATTTAATTTAAATGGCACGCTCTAATTTAGAATAAACAATTGAGACAATGGTCTTTTGTCTGTGTAGTATTTCTCAATACTACAACTCACCCCTTTTTTTTTTAGAAAATTAAGCTGTTCGATTCTTACAGTTACCATGGTGAAAATTTAAACACTTTAATGGTTAAATACAATAGTTATAAAATTTAAAAAGAACATCAAATGAAAAGGTTGAAAAGATAAGTTAGGTTTTATCTAGAGCTTCCTTCCGGCTTCTAGCTCCACATTGTATGATCTGAGGATCGCTATCTTTCTCTGTGAAGCCTCAAGTTTTTGTTGCAACTTCACGATTTTCTTCTTTTTAATTTTGTTCTTGATTCGTAGTCTGCTCATTCCGTCCGTAAGTTGTTGAATGTCGTCCCGTTCTTCCTGTCTGTTTTTTACATGGTTCGGAAAAGCAGTTATTCCCTCGAACGGGATGGTGACTTGCGTGCCTCCTGCCTTGAGGATGTAGCCGTTTTCCTCCCTCTTCTTTAATTTCCAGAAGTTGTTTTCGTTCTTTATAACCACTTCTGGCTGGGTTATGAAATCGATAGGCATCATCGCCTTTTCCATTGTCGTTGAGTTGATGATTTCAATGAACGATGGTAGCTTCCATCTGTTATAATTTTCCTTTATTGAGTACTTTAAACTCGTTATATATTTTGGATTTTCCGTATCCAATTTGGTTTCTCTGCACTTCTGCAGCTCCAATCTTTGGGTTAAACTGGGAAAGTTGCGAGGGTTCTTATTTAACCCGTCGTCCATTGACAAAGATTGAACTGCTAGAGGTTTCCGTTGTTTCTTCCTGAGAGGCAGCTTTCTTTTGAACTCCTCTGGTGCTGGGTCTGCATTTCTGCAGTTCCAGTTCAAAATTGGGTCGTATTCCATTTTGCTAAACATCAATATAAAATGACCAAATATTCAAAATCCCGAATTACATTCGGATATTCAGGCTAATTATCAACTGCTTTGAACAATGAAGGACAAAGTGTAAAATTGTATATATATAAAAGGTGGAACATATAATCTTGTGGTTTCACACAAACCCACCACGGAAAACAAATGAAGAAAAACGATCATGGTGTTTATTAACCACAGGAATAAAGCACTTTACAACACTGAGTTAAGCTCAGATATGAAACTTAAAGCAAAAATGCAAATGTAATTAAAGCAAAAAATGGAAATTTGGGCATTAATTAACCCCTAATCTTAAATGTATGTCCACCTGGGGTCATCCACAGGCTTACCATGGGGTCCCCTTTTATAGGTAAAAGGGACTAGAAAAAACCGGGGGGGGGGGGTAAATAGTATATAATATAGCATATTTAAAGGGTATTTTGTGTTTACTATTGTTTATAAAGATATATAAATTGTGAGCGATTTACTGAAGGGTTGAGGCCTTAACAAATGTAGAAGTGTAGAGGAATTGTATAATGACATCGGATAGTGTGGATAATTAATTCCAGGGGTCGGAAAAATCACAAGGGATGTGGCATAAGGGAAAAAATTTTGCAGTATTAGGGAGGCATCTTGTACAAATAGTGATACCTTGATGGCAATCAGTAAGATGTTGATAGCTTGCCATACTTTGGGTCTGGGTACTTCCCCAATTTGCGCTTTTAACCATACTATCGCATGAACAACAAGGGGAGTAATATGAAAGTGATTGGGTATAATTTGGGACTTGGCAAATCGGGCGTAAAATCTGTCCATATTTAGAAAAATGGGCTATAATTTGGTCATGACAGTCTATACAGATAAAGTCTGGTGGATGATGTGGCTCGTTATTATGTTGTTTCTTGAATTTTGACTTTGGTAAGTAACAAATTGGGCATTCAAGAATGGGTTGTTCAATGTTTTTTTTCGGAAGTACTGTAGTATGGGTTGAGAAACGTAAAGAAAACTTTGGAAATAAAAACAACAAGCTTGAAAAATTTTACATATAAAAGCTGGTAAAGTTATCTGAATCATTTTTTTAATGAAAGAAAGATTTAAAAAATAGGTCGATTGGAGGTTTGGAAATTTATGTCGATAACATCTTCGTCATTGTTGAATGCATTTAAGATAAAATTAAAAAATCTACTGCTGCTTTTGACAGTAAATTTTTCTTCATCGTGGAAGCCAGGACTATAATGTGTGCAAAAAATATCCAACTGCTGTTGATCGGGATGAATATAAATACGGTTTGTGCGCGCTTGGTAACCGTCAACTTGGACGAGGAGATTATAATCAAGGACAAAATCAATGTCCATTACCAAGCAGAACATTTTGCGGCTTCCTAAACAATCAGCATAATTGTTTATTCTTTTTTTATTGCCTTTACAGGTCAGACATTTGTTAAGTTGTTCGAAATTTAATACGTGAACATCCTGGTGGCATATATGGCATAAGAATTTGTCAAAAATTAATATGTTTTGGATTTGAGAGTCATGTAGCATTCATTACAAATAAAATGAAAGGGTTGTGGATACTTTCTTTTGTGAAGTTTTCTTAATTGAAGGGTTGTTTTCAATTCTTGACAAACAGGGCATTCGTTTGTCATTGTATAAAAAGAAGTTATGCCCAAAGCTCATCAAAGGCAATTTTGGAAAAACAGATAAGGCAGATGTTTTTACATTTCTCAATGCAGTTATTGCATACAGTAATATAAGGGTGCTTAACTATCATATGTTCACCCTTTCGTTTGTTTCTGGATAACACTAATTGGTTGCAGATATTACAGACATCGTATTCTGTCATACTAATTACATGAATAATCTGCCTGCAAATGGGGCAAGGAATTTTTGCGAATGGTGTACTAGCTCTTAGCTTGAGTTTATTATAACAATTAACGCAAACTAAATGTGGTGGTTGTGGAGGAAAATTTTTGTGTAATTTTTTCGTTTGATCGCAAATTTCCAAACATATAGGACATTCAGTTGTCATTCTCACTGCTCATTCAATCTGGTCTAGATCGCAGGGAATGGGAAATGTTAGGCTATTTGCAAGACATAGTAATAAATGCCAGTATTTATTGCTTGGTTTAATAATGGTGCTGTGTAGTTCGCCATTATAAAGCGTTTCGAAATGAATTATAAAAATGGGGGTTATTTTGAAATTTTCTGCTAGAATGAAGGAGCGTTGGAACCCTTTAATTTGGACAAAGGTTCCTTCGTAAAAACTATCATTCTAGTCTAAGGTACATTGTTCACATTCAATATTGGTAGGACAAGACTCTGGGTGATCAGATACAAAAAGAAAGAATGGCCAATATCGGGAAGTGGGGTAAATACTAAGTTCCTCAAAAGTACCTGTTTCGATGTATCGAACATTAACTATCATGTAAACTTGATAATGTGGTTGTAATTCAAATGTTTTCTTTTTATGAATAACTGAAACTGGTTGGTCGTTGATATTAAACATCATTTTTTCTAATTAGAGAAAATAGGTGGATTTAGAAAAAATTCTGCATTTGTGTCAAAAGCAAGAAAATGACTTAGTTCAAGGAAATTAGGGTGATTTCCTGGAACTGTTATTGTAGTTGCTATACTGGAGTTAACCTTACTCACATGTAAAAGATAAAAGTTTCCAGAGTGTTTTTCTACTCCAATGAGTGAGTAACGTAGGTTTGGTAACCGGATAAACAGATTACAAGAGGTTAGTGAGATCATTTGAATGGAAATCGCTTATGTCTTTTGGCAGATGACTTAAACATGTATTCGACAAAACTACAAAAAAGTTCCAATATGGCGAGTTGTGGAAGACTTCAATTATTCCGTCTTCCCAAGTATTACAATAATCGAAATATAAGATAAGTTTTGGACAATATGAACCGTTACAAGCGTCGAAGGATTTTTCTATTTGATAAAGGAGTACGTGACGATTGTTGTGTTTAAATAACATGAGTTTATGTTCAATTATTTTACTCACAAAAAATAATTTCTTCACAAGCAGTTTCGAATATGGCTGAGTTTTTATACTTTAAGATGTGAAGAATATCTTTGTATCTAGGATTGGTTTGCTTTACGATAATATCGTAATTTTGATTATGGTGAAAGTCGTTGATAATTAAGTGTAAATTGTTATCAATTGCTACGGATGGTAAAATTGCTGTTGTGACTCGGGAATAGAATTTCTTTGGGAAATGAGGACAAGATATGATTAAGCAGAAATTTTGATTTAGTGTGTCAAGGAACATTTATTTTTCTCCAAATTTTATATTTGGAAAGTATCCATTCAATTTTGTTGTTTCTGGTTTAATACTTATACACAGAAGTGAATTCCTTCGAAATCGGTAATGACGACTGCTGAGCTATTTCCTTCCAGTAAAGAACAAGTATAATCATATTTTTTGTTTGAAGAGTCAATTTCAATTTCTTGAACAGTTTCCTCAGGATAAGTTATTATCATAAGGTGAATGCAATCATTTGGTTTGGTTTTTGGTAATCTTGCTGATGCTATTAATGCTGGTAGTTTGTTTGCATAACTTGGAAGTTGAATTAATAAACGAATGTCTCGATCCAAAATTCCTACCAAAATTTGAATGTTTGTGTTCAGTAAATTCTTTGTATCGTGGTATTTCACACACAAAAATGAACTCCTTCTGAAGTAATTTTTATGATAGCAGATTGGTTACTTTGAAGAAAGGAACAGATATAATTATATTTGGGATTCGATGATTCAATGACAGCTTCATGAATCACTTTTCCTGGGTAAACAATTAGCATGAGGCGTATAAAATTATTGGTTCCCAATTGAGGTAAGTCAACAGCTGCTATTCGTGTAAACAGTTTATTTGTAAGTGTGGGAAATTGAATCAGTAAAAGAACTTGTCTGTCTAAAATATCGACTAGCATTTAGTCTATGGGGATGCACAGTTTTCTTGAGGGCATTCTGAAATAGAAAACTGTTGCTTAGATTGGTGAAATAGTGTTGTTGTTGGTGGTTGGATGAGGGATTGTTGTGCTAGAGATCGTTCCTATTACATTGGTCCGTACTAAATGTTCATTTTGGTTATTTAGGTCTGGGTATAAACCAGGTGCGTTTCGCGAATCTGGTGACATTAAGGGTACTGCAGGCTCATTTTGTTCTACCATAGGTATTGAAGCAGTGCTCTCTTGGTAAATACTTTGATTATGATTTTGTTCTCGTATTTGTTTTTGTCTTGAGTTTCGCGAATCTGATGGTTCAAGATTGGAGTTTTCGTTTGAGAAAATGGAAGTAAAGACTGATAGAACAAAAAGGTTATACGTTGCACCTAATATTATCTTCCAGAAGCTCATAGTACGATTTGTTAACTTATTAATTTCCAAAGCTTTAATAATTGTTACTATTATTTTTAGCAGGAATTTGAGAAAAAGAAAACAGGCAAAATAAATTCCAATTTTCTCTAAGAAAAAAGCAACAAAACCGAATGTTCCGATGAAACTATTCATGAAAAATCCTGGTGAGAGCAGAGAATCTAGATAAATTTTCTGGTTTAAACCCATTGCAGCGGTTAAAGCGTCGGAATTTGCATAATCCATGTGTCCATTTTGGAGAACAGTTCTTGTAATTTTTTTGAGAATAGATGTTGATGCTGTGTTATGAATAATGTTATCCCAAAAAGCTTTTAATTGTTTTGGGGTATACATGCCTGCGCGTCGCGAATCGTATACGGGAAATTCCGTAATATGCTCTATATCTTGTGGAGCGAACATTAAAGGAGTCTTGAAAGGTATTGGAGCCGGCATTAATTGGTACCAAGATAACTTATCATCTAAATCAAGTTGAAAGGCATTTTTGTAGCCACCAACGCAATGTATTTCGTTGGCAAAAGGAAAAGTTTGGCGGGTAATAGGGTCGACAAACATTGTTCGCCCATTGTAAAAGATCGGTATTCGATCAAAGCATTTTTCGAGAACTTTAAGAGGTGAAACTTTTTTAGGGCAGTCATACAGCCAGCCAACTGCTCCATCGGTGTCCAAAAACATAGAACGATTGCCGGTTAACATATATCCTGCAAGCCTGGTATTTTGTAAAGCTAACATCATTATCGTTAGAATTTGTGTTCTTTCGAGTTCACATTGATTCTGTAATAATGTCATTTCAGAATGTTTGAGTTGTTTAGCATTAAAATACATTATGTAATCTAACTTTGCACCCAGATGAAGTTCGTAATCAATTTCATCGGTACCTACATGGCGCCAATGAGGATCCCGATTTTTATTGTTACGTTCATCATGGAGGAATGAAAAATTACCTGATCCCAGATGATAGTTCAAAGGTTTCACTCTTATTTGATCGTTCTCATTTATTTGCATTTGATAGTAATTTCTATCATCGTGTCGCATGTTGCTGGATTTACCAGTGTTCATATCAAAACCGCCTGAAAAAGAAATAAACAAGGACTCAAAAATTGTTTTATATAATGCTCCTGGCCTGCTGCAGACTTCTTGCTGCTTGTTGTAAATGCGAATTTTGAGGTCTAAGCCATTGGGTGCCGATCCCTCACTCAGTATATGATATTGAGGGTGGTCCAACTTATTAGCGTACTTGACCATTTTCGCTTTTTGAGAAAACAATTTTGTGACTACGCAATTTTCGGGCATGTCCCAAGTGTAAGCATAAAGGTCTAATGATGTTGATTTGCATCCGCCTTCGAGTACTGTGCATGGTAATGGGATACCGTAAGGATTTTGTACTTGTTTTGTTTCTAGATTTATTTTGAGTTGAACTTTTTGCATGTGGGTTTCGTAGCTATATTGTTTGATTTGTCCCCTATTCTTGCATGCTGTCGAACTGTCGCCTTCTAATGATGTTCCTTCATTTCTGTGTTGTAAAATACTTTCATCCATTTTTATAATTAGTTCATGGGTGTATCCATCTTCATTCATTGTAATTTTGTTGTTCTTTGCTGCTTTTTCGCAATCTTCTGGTGGTATAATAATTTCATAGGTTATCATGTTCATATTGTGAACGATGGAAGAATGTGCCCACATTCCGCAATTATAACGAATGGGAAATGTTTTAATTTTACACATAACTGCGTTCACGTATGTTCTATAAGACCGTTGATATACGCTAATTGTGCTATCGGTAGTGTAAAAGTTTTCTGGGCTAACTTTACATGGGGCCACTTGATTTAAAGCATACGTTTTATTTTCCTGCATGCTTGAACAGCCATAGTGAGTAACTTTGAGAGAATTCGATACGTTTTCCAAATAATCATTCTGTAGAATGACAAGAGTTATAAATGTTGAAAGTAGGGTAGTAAATTTCATCATTATCGCGAAGTTGCTAAAAATTAGCAATAGTAAATTTTTTTGGTTGGTTTTTATTGGAAGAAACCATTGTTTTATTAAAAATTGACTAGTTTGATTGACCATTACGTGTGGGGTCATAGTTTGAATAATCTTTTGTATCCAAATTGATGACCTGGAGATTACAAAATGAGTTTTTAGCTAGTGAAGATTATTAGAGATTTTTTAGTTGAATCCTGCTTGGTAGAAGCTGGGTTGTCGCCGATGTCTCTGAATTCTTTCATTTGTCGAGCCCGTTTGAACAGATGTCTGTCCGTTTTGGAGGTTGTGACTCGATGTAGTTGGTATATATGACAATTCATCGAAATTATTACCATTCCTATCGTTTGGATAAAGAGGTGTTGAGGTTAGCCTTCTCTGAGCTAATCCTGGTGTATGTGGCATTTGCATAGTTTCTGTGTTGTGCTCTTGAAATCCTGAGTCAATATTCGTTAAGGTTTTTTCTTGCTCAGTTTTATGTAGTTCTATATTATTTTCTCGTCTATGGTGTGTTTCGACAGGTAAATATTCTGATGAACCCATTGGGTTTTGAAATGATTTGTTGGTGAGTGGTGTATTGACAATTTTATTCCATGATTTCATTAGATTTCATAGAATGGTTTGTCGGACTGGTCTTTTAAAACATAGTCATTCACCAGTTCCTTTGCTTTTTCTTCAGTGGGAAATTATTCAATTAGATGGTTTCTATGAGCTGCCTTTTTTATAGTTTGATCTGAATCTAATTGTATTTCATAGTTTACATTCGTTACTTTATTTGTTACCGTATATGGGCCTGATCGTAGTTCTTGTAATTTTTTTGATTTGCCACCTTCTATGGAATGGTTTTCCATCAGTACTTTTTGACCTATTTCTAAGGGTTTTCCTAATTTATATTTATTTCGATATTTGTGGATTTTGGCGTTGTTTTCAAGACTTTTCTTGTAAGCTGTATTATAGATGTATTTAAATTGGTTTTCTCGGATAAGTAGTGAAGTGTTAATTTTTGGTTTTAATAATGGTTGTATAGCTTTATTTGATGATGTTTGTAAAGAATGTCTGTGTAATGGAAGATTAGCACAGAATTCAGAGTTGCACGTTAATTCTGAATTTCGGAGTAATCCTAGTTTTAAAGAGATTGGTATTTGAGGTTTTTGTCCGAAAACAATTTCGTATGGTGTTAATCCAGTACTTGCGTTGATAGTGGTGTTATGAGCGAAAGCGAATTTCGCAGCTAGATCACTCCAATTTCCCTTTGCTTGATCAAAGAAAATTCTAAAATGTGTTCCTAGATGTTTGTTTTGTATTTCCACTTTACCATTTGTCCATGGTGAATATGCGGTTCTGGGAGCATGTGTTATTCCTAGTTCATGAAGCCAACTAGGAAAATCTTCGTTCATTAAAGCTTCCTTTATCATAAACTAGTTTTTGTGGAATACCAAATGTGAGAATAAATTTTTCTAAAGTTTTTATTGTTTCAAATGCGGTAGTGTTAGCTACTGGATATACTTGGAGGAATCGAGAAAATGAATCTACCACAACTAAACAGTGTTTCTTTCCGTTTGATATAGGATTAATTGGTCCCTTATGATCTATGTGTACAGTATGAAACGGGAAAGGTACTGATTCCGTCCATTGTTCTAACGGTGCTTGGTTAAGATCGTGACGTTTGTGTTTGTTTTTTTGACAGTCAAGAAATCCTGCTATTAACTGTGTTATCCATTTATACATGCCTGGCCAAAAGAAAAATCGTTTTATATTCGCAATGGTTTTGTCTTTTCCTACATGACCTGCTAATTGATCTGTATGGGCCAATTCAAATGTTTTTATAAAAAGTGACATAGGTACACAAATTTTAATTTCTTTCACTTCGGGATTATCTGATGTTTGTTCGATGCAAAGAATATTTCCTAATAATAATAATGTTTCAAATTTATTTAGATATGAAGATAAAGCTTTCGATTGTCTATAATGTATATTTTTTAAGTCTTTGTTTTTGTTTCTCACTAATTCTTTTACGATTTTTATGACTGCATCCGTGTCTTGTTCTCTGGCAATAAGTTCCGTATTTAAATCTATATTTTTTCCTAGGTTGTTGAAACTAGTGAAAATCTGAGTAAGGTTATCCTTGTTTGTAAGTGTTTCGTTAGGCAGGTTGGTTGCAATTTTTTTGTTTTCTAGTTTATTGGTTAATTGTTCACATAGTGCAATTTCATCGTTTAGCAAACATTCTTGAAGGATTTCATCTTGTTCCTCAGTCGTTTCAAAGGACTGGTCTTCAATATCGTAATTTGACGTATAATCCCCAAATTGGGTTGGGTTAGTGTTTAATTCGAAGGACAATTCGGAGTAGTTATAATCTGATTCTTCGTCATTTGCATTATTATTTGGTATTTTGTTATGAATCATTCTAACTTGGTTGATAGCTGAACCTTGTATAAAGCAAGAACTTATATCAGTTAGTGGGCAAATTTGTTCTTTTTTTGTTTCCTTGGGTATTTTGATTAATTTGTCGTTGTTTATTTTGAATCTAGTTACACCGTTCTTATTTTGTTTAATGACAGGAAAAAATTCGTCGCTGGGTCCTTTTTCGGTATCATGTACTATGAAGTATTTTTCTTCGTAGCCATTTTCGTCGTAGAATAGAATGTCTTTGGGAATTTTATTAAGTTTTAATTGGTGTTTGTCTAAATCTTTAGTTGTTACATTTCTGCTTAAAATATCCGGGAATGCTAGGTTTTTTCCTTCGGTCCAAATAATTTTCAAATTTTGGAATTGTGATATAACCAATTGGTATCTAAAATATCTATGGGAAAGTTTACCTCTTCTTCCCCAAAGATAAATCAAAGCTTCGTGATCAGTTTAGAGATATATTGGATGTGGTGAACCTAATAAATAGTGTTCGTATGTTTGTAGAGCTGATACAACACCGCAAAGCTCTCTAGCTGTTGTTGACATTTTTTGTTCCTCTTTGTTATATACTCTTGAATTAAAGGATATTATACGTTTTCCTTCTGGGAATTCTTGTACCAATATTGAACCTATTCCTATTGATGATGAGTCTACGTGTACATGGAAAGGATATTTGTGTCTGGTATTGCTAAAATTGTGATTGCGCTAATTCTTTCTTTTATTTCGTAAATAGTTTTTCATGATTTTGTGTCCATTTAAAAA
Organism: Symsagittifera roscoffensis; assembly: GCF_963678635.1. Taxonomy (NCBI): domain Eukaryota; kingdom Metazoa; phylum Xenacoelomorpha; order Acoela; family Convolutidae; genus Symsagittifera; species Symsagittifera roscoffensis. Next base: position 35,166,593 of record NC_087063.1, on the reverse strand, counting down.
TTGTATCATTCCGTATCAAATCATAGAAAAGTTTTGAGTCTACATGTAAATTCTTTATATACATACTATAGAATCCTAAACAACCTAACACTCTCATTACATCTCTTTTGTTCTCTGGCGATTTCAATGCCTTGAGATCATCTACCTTTTTCTTGACTTGTTGTATGCCATTTTTACTTATTACATGTCCTAAAAACTGTACTCTTCTCAAAAAAAAATTCGTTTTTTCTGGTTGAGCTTTTAGTCCTGATTTTCTCAATAAGTCATGGTATGTAGCAATGATGTCGAACATTTCTTCTACAGTTTGTGCTTGCATTATTGTATCGTCTATATAGGTTACTGCTTGATTTCTTTTTATTAAGGGTGCAAAATGTATTGTCATTATTCTACTGAAGAAATTTGGTAGACCACATAATTCGTAAAAACCTCGTTTAAAAGTATATTGTTTTGATCCAATTACAAAGCTTGTTAATTGTTGTGTTTCTTCTGTTAAAGGTACTTGATTGTATGCTGAGCATAAATCACTCGTGGTGAAGAAATTTCCTTTTAGCTTAGTGATGAGCGATCCTATTGGTTCTAATGGCCATGAATAACGACTTAAGTCAGTTATTGAGTTCAGGTATCTCGCATCGATAACGAGCTTGACTATGTTCCCTTTTGGAAGTATTATAATTGGATTTATAAATTCTGATCCCATTTCGATATTACTTCCCATTTCTCTAATTATTCCTGATTTACATAGTTGGTCTAGTAAGTCATTCAGTTTTTCTTGGTAATGCAATGAAACTCTTGATGGTCTTTGTTTAGTCAATACAGAGTTTGGTAAAAGCTTTACACGGAATTTTTGCTTTATCAGTCCTACGTCGTATTTATGTTGTGAATATACGTCTTTATTTTGTAATAGCATATTCATTAGGTCTTGTAATTGATATTGGTCTATATCAGAGTGAGTAAAGTCAAATTTTTTTAGAAACTCTTGTTTTGTTTTGTCAAATTTTTTTTGGATTTCATGAATTTGTATATTTGTAAAATGTGTTTGAGAGTTTAGTTCAGATTTGGGTTTCAGGTCCTTCAATTCCTTGCTGAAATCTGTTTCTAGTTCGTATTTATTAGTATAATCTAGTTCTTTTTGTTTAAAAATTTCCTTGTTTTTCCTTTTTGAATTTTTATTATTTTCACCAATTGATGCATTTTTGAAAACCAGTTGATCTTTTGATTGCTCGCTTACATGAAAAATATGATCAAGATGTTCATTTTTGTTGAACAAAACTTCCATAAAAGCTATATTGTCTGCGACGCTGTAGATTGTTTTTGAATCAGTTTCAATGTCCTCGAAAGTTTGTCCAATTGAACCTTTGGATATAATGACCTTCGATTCTTTAGGATTGTTTAACATTATAGGTAACGTTTTCTCGTCATGATTACAATATGTGTTATAAGTGTATATTCCTTTTTGTTGTAGGTCTTTATCAAGTTTGAACGATGTTCCTTTTTTAAAAACTTTGTCCGCTGGGGATATGGAAATGACACGAGTTGATTTTGGTGCTAAAGTTATAGTTTGGTCCAAAAGTACATTCTGATAACTACATATAAATGGATAGCTTTTGCTTTTTATATTGCTTATAGCGACTGATACTCCTGGGTACATTTTGAGTTCTAGTTTTGCTGTTGAAAAATCGATCGATTTAGTTGAATTAGAGAGGAAATCCATACCTAATATATTAAGTTTACATCCGTCCTTGGCCGCAACCCATGCTCAAATTTTTACAAAATAATCACCTTTACTGTCAAAACTAGCGTTAAAATTTGTATATCCTAAGAGTTTGAGTTTTTGTCCATTAACAGCAAATGTTTTGGATTGTGCTTTAGTAAGTGTCAACTTTTGTATTTTTGCGTATTCTAAATAGGTATCATAATTTAACAGTGAACAAGTTGCTCAATTATCTAATAAAAATTGGGTTTCAAGGCCGTTATTTTTATTTTTGTCTCCGACGGGATGTTGATATAGATTAATATACATTTGTGACTTTTTATCTTGCGGAGACTGTTCTAGTTTAAAGTAAGTTCCTCGCCTTCGTCATCGCTGTAATAGCCATGGATTTTATTCTCACTAAATTGTACTTTAGGGTTTCTGTCTCGGCTATTTTCTCTGGAGGATGGTTTTGAATCACCTAGGGATCTTGATTGATTATTGTAGGATGGGAATTTATTTTCGTGAGGTCTGTTTTGGTATTGCGTTCTATAATTGTCTTGTTAAAATGATCTTCTATTTCGTTCGGGTATAGAATTGCTTCTGTTCCTATTTTGATTATAGTTATTTGAGGTTGTGTTGTAAGTATTATAACGATTTGGGGTATTTTGATCGTTAAATCTATTATTGAAATTTCTATCTCTTGATCCAAAACTTTGAGATCGAGATCTATCGAAACTATTTGTTCTATTATTGAACTGTCTAGGATACGGAGAATATGGTCTGTTATTGTTATTTCGCTGGTTATAGCCATTGTATCGATTGTTATAACTATTTTCTTCTCGAGGCCTAGATCTCCTATTATAATTGTCTGAGAATTTTTCACGATACTGAGGTGGTTTTCTGTTTTGATCTTTGTGGTCTCTATATTTAAAACAAACACTGATAGTATGACCTGACCTACGACACCATTTACAAAATCGGGTATGGTTTTGTTTATTTCTGGGTTCATTTGGATTATAGGCTGCATTTATTTTATGATCTTTCATTAGTCCTGTTAACTCCTTAAGCTGATCCTTTATTCCTTCTATCTCCAATTTATTATCAACACTTGAGGCTGTTCCAGTAAACTCACTACTTACTGCAAAACTTTAGTCTTTTGTTGCAATATGATCTTTTAATTGTTGCCATGTTGCGGGTGGATTCTCAATTAGGAATTGATGAGCCTTTTGTTTCAAGCCTGGCGGGCTTAAGCCGCGTACAAAGAATTCCATTTTCTTTGCTGTTCTTTGATCATCATTAAAAGTTGGATTAGGCCATCCACGGTCTACTGCGGTGCTTAATCTATGTATGTAGCTTTTAATGAATTCATCAGGTTGTCTTTTTATGTTTTCTGCTTCTATTCGTCTCCTATACTTATCTTTATCATCAGTGAATCTATCTATGAATTGATCTCTTATATCATTCCAAGGTAAGTTTGCTGGTTGAATGCTTAGTAATTTTATCCTAAGTTATAAGTCTCACCTTAAATCGTCAAATTGTCTTGACAAAAAGTAGAGTAGAAACGATAGTTAGAAAAGGTATGAATTAATTAGTTGGTTAAATACAGAGCACTGGGTAATTAGATTATTTAAGCGAATCGAACAGCTTAAAGAAATATACCTATGAGGGGAGGTTGAGTTAATCTTATTTTGTTCATCAATATTTTATCTTCTTACTAAGGTCGATGACTGAGTAGTATTTCTTGGGTTGCCTTGATGTTGTCCACTTGGCACTTCTGGTTTGGTTGTCAGTTTTGTCCTGCCGTAGTCCTTTGGGTACTTGTAGTCCAGACTTCCTCAGATGGGGTTATCTCGAGTATCTCGTTTTATAATTTTATCGAACTTGAAATGAGAATTTATTCTTTGTTTTTTTTGTGAAAAAGACTAGTTTAATTTTACTGTAAATGCAGAGAAGAAAAATTATTTATTTTTTGAAAAGGTCTAACTGAAGATATCTAACTTGCTGCTGACTGAGCAAAATGAAACACTGAAGATTTCAGGCCATTCCTTTTGCTCGTAAGCATAAACCGGCGGCTGATTCAATCTTTAATTATTCAGGTTTCACCTGCTCCTTTGTTCTCCCTTTCTAATAAGGGAATTTTCAACTAGTTTTTACTTGATTTTTTCAAATCAAATATCTTTAATTTATTAGTCCCCTTTGATAAAAACCGCAGCCTTCAGTTTGTCTTATTAAAAATTCATATTACTCTCTCTGATGCATCATATTGCAGGTGCACTTCTGCTTAATCAAAGCAAGGAGAATTTCAGTGCAGCCGGCAAGACTGCTAAATATTTATCCAGTTTGTTTCAAGTTAAGTTAAAAGGGACGTATTAATAATCGCCGCCCTTTTAAAATATTGAGCATGAAAAAATGAGAAAAATTGGACAAGTATTTAAAAAGGAGTGGATTTTCAAAACAAGATTTTATAGTCCTAATAAGAGTAAATCAGTCAATATCTGATTTAGTGAAAAGAGGATTTAATTTAAATGGCACGCTCCAATTTAGAATAAACAATTAAGACAATGGTCTTTTGTCTGTGTAGTATTTCTCAATACTACAGCCAGTATAGGGTAACTTATGCCCGCTGTTTTACAGTCTTATTATAACGCTTAACGTAAACGGCAAAATCGTACGGCTCACAAATTATTCGAACTTCAATAAAACAAATTGATCCAAATGACGCGTTACTAGATGAAACATTTTCTTTTGCAATTTTTTTATTCAGAGTTTTTTATGCTTCAAAAATTTTCGGCCGTCGAGAAATCATTTTCCAGAGCGCAAACTAAAATCCAACTTAAAACGAACAATTTTCGAAATGCATGAGTGTTATCATTTGAGATAGATTGACTAACTATTTTATGACTAAACCAAAAAAACTACTTCAGATTCCCTAATAGGGTGTCGGAACAGTTAACGTCTTTCTCTGCCACGAGAAGGTTTGCATATATTTATTATTTTGACCACTTCTGAAAAGAGAATTATTTTTAACCATCTAGGAAAGCCTCAAAAAATGCCGAGGAGCATTTTGGGTATCTAATTTGAACACTTTGGGTTAGGTTTTTGATTCTAACTAAATTTAAAAAAAAATCGGTGATAAAAAACTGATCTGAACATTTAAGTTTCTCAGACTGCATTTCATTCAACTTCCAGACCATTTTTTTTACTGGCTCTAACCAAAATGTTTTTTTTTACCCCTGCATTTTTTCTGTTTTTTTTAAGATAATCTGGAAAGTTGTGAGCACTCAAACTTGAGTTTTCACAGTGTGACTTTGGATTTCTTTCAGGTTTATGTCGAACTCATTTGCTAAGTTAAGAGCAAGTTAAGGTCTTTACTAACAAGTTATTTAAATGAATAAAAAATTTTAGTTTTAAAAACAGATTTTAATTTTCAGACTTTTCAGCGAAAAAAAGTACTAGCTGGTCCATTTTATCTAATTTATTTAATATAAGTTCAAAGAAATTTAACAGGGCATAATGTTCTACGAAATTTGAAGTTAGGATTAGTTTTTTTTGGTGTATTGGCAATATTTGTCTCTTTGATCCCCCTCCCCCCTCAATTCTGGTTGTCAAATTTTCCCAAAGGGTCCCTTATATATATGTATATGTATGAATTATATAGATCGTTCTTAAAATTTTTATAATATTTTTTTCAGCAAGAACATCTTGTGACAGTTATAATTGTATAATATTCGAGTTTTTCATTGGTCATAAAACCTCGTTGCATTAATTAAGTTACTATACCATGGGCTTAAAGCTTCAGTTGAAGCCTTAGTTCGTGTAACTTTTTGTAGTAAATCAAGTCTTCTTCCACAATCTTTCGAATATCTTCTGAAAAGTGTGACATATCAGGTGGTTCTGACAACATATCCGCAACATCTGGATCTTTTCTAATAGTCTTGGTTGACATTAAGTCTCCAAACCATACAGTTCCCCAACATTCTATTTCCTCGTTGAAGTTATCGCCTTCCCAGTTTAGCATACTATCGCAGAATTCTAGTCCATAATGACTGCAATATTTTTTCAATATTGCTTCTGGATCTCGGATGAAATCATCAGCGTCTATTATGATAGCTTGTGGATCGATTTGCTCAATGACATGCTGGTATAGCTTCCAGATGTGTTCGAACCTTCCTTCTTCTGGCTGAATTGTTTTGAAACCTGGGTCCTCTTGGTTGCTCATGACCTTAAGCATTGATGTCATAGTCTTGAAGGGATGTCTAAACATACAAGTGTAAGCTATTTTCCCCATTACAGTCCCTTACCAATAATTCTCGTAAGTAAAGAGCATCAAACAATTGTCATTTTGTCTTACGAAGGCCACGGGCAGGTGGGGTCGAGTTTTAATATATTTGTCAATCTTTTTTTAAATCAGCGAGTCAGCCGTTTCCAACTTTTTGAGCTCTTTTCATATTTGGGTTTTTGCACAGCAGGCTTTTTTAAAAAAAAAACTGTTTTTTGAGCACTTTTGTGGAGGAACTGTGAACATAAGAAAGTGCTTTATCTGTTATTATATACTACTCTAAATATTGGCACAGAAAGCGCGTTACAAAGTTTCACAGTTGATCATCCAGAATTGGCTGCAGCCACTTATTTACATTTATGTCGTTAATAAGTGTAAAGGAACATTTTGGCTGCCAGAATTGAGGATGGAGTCAATATTTGAAAAAAAAATGAAGCTGGGCTATTTAACGCATATCAGGGGCGATCTAAGCTTTGTAGAGAAGTAAGACTGAATTTTCAAAACAAAAAGTTAAAACATTTTTTTGATAAAATGGCTTCTGCGATTCGCAGAGGGTTTATGAAATGTTGGGATTGATTTGAGGGGTCCCTAAAAAAACTAAAGCCTTTTTTGCGCCAAAATTTTTGCGTTGTTTGGATTGATTTGCGCTGTTCGGATTGATTTGAGGGGTCCCTATAAAAACTATAGCCCTTTTTGCACCAAAATTTTCAGCGTCGCTCAAACCCCAAAAAATAGGAACAATGGCGCAGTAAATTTTTTTTCATAAAAATAAAAACTGCTTCTCCCGATCTTAAGCATTGTACGTTTTTTTTCCTTGCAACAAAAAAAAACCTGCAAAAAGTCACTTTATTCTATATGACTGTACAGAGATATGCTGGATTTCTAGTTCCATGAAGCTAATTTAAGACCTGATAAGGAACGAATGTCGATACCCATCTGGTATCTGTTTCAAGTGTTCCTCCGGATATACATAATATGCCATTTCTTTCCCAAATACAAGTCTTTTTCCTTCATACGGTGCTTCATATTTCTTCTTCACCAACTCAAAAGTGCTTCCATCTTCTGGAAGATCAGCTGGTATCTCCAGCTTTCTTCTGGTTCTCGCTTCTGTTCCATAGTACCATGGAAATCGCATTGGCTCGCAGAACGTGATCGAGTCCTCAGCCCCCATCATGCATCGCATGAATGTCGTGCTCATCGTTCGCCATGTCCCCCACTGCAGTATTTTAACCTTGGGTACACAAATCAGACGGTTGACATTCGAACGTAAAAATGTGGCTCAATTATATAATTTTGTAAGAGAACCTCAAATGCCCAAGTAGAATTTTTCACCTAACTTGAAGCAAATTTTGAGGAGCTTGAGCGTTTATTTTAGACGATTTTGCTTAAAATATTGCTTCAAAATACGCGCGTTCACCGGTTTTTTCTACAAACAATTAAGCGGTTTTTGAGTGGTATCTTAACAAAAACCGCTAAAAATCACGCTAGATTAGAACAATTTTTGGGCGGTGTTTCACACAAAATATCACACAAAAACACTCAAACCGAACCACCCCTCAAAAAGTTCTCAAAATGCTCATTTTGAACCAAGATATATAAAGCGCACTTATCAAAAAAAAGGCTCAAACCTTACTTCAAATTAGGCGGAAAATCTCGACTCGGGTTTGAAGCTAACACTCGAACTTGAATTCATCTAACTTGAACTTGAAATTGGTACTGCTCATTTTTGTACTCAGTAAAATCCTCAATGTTTTAACAAACATTGAAGATGAGAAAAAGCGAAACATCTCGTGTTGAGGAAAGGATGGAGTTAAAAGTTTTCATTTTTGTGTTTATCAGCAAACCTAATAAATAAATACTAGATGTTATTAGTTAAAATACTCGATTAATTTTCTGGTCTCAATTTGAAGTGTCTAGCTAATTTTCAAATATACATATTTTCAAATATATATATATATATATATATATTTCAAAGCCACAAGGCTAGCAGATCTTTTTGAAGAAGTGCAAAAAAACTGCGAGTGCGCTCACCGTTCTGCTGTTCGATTATATGTCAAGAAAACACGTCTTAATGAATGGATAATCAAAATAAATAAAAATGTTAAATAATTCATAGCAAAATCAGCTGTCAAAATCAAAATGCTTATTAGAACAACTAGGTCCCTATCAACCAGGGAAAAACCCTGAACGCTCCGACTGCCCGTTAAGGTATCTATATCAGATTGTTTTCTAATCTCCATACAATGAAGCCATAAAATTTTCAAAAGTAGTGAAAACTGTCATTTTTATGTTTTCGTTTTCAATTTTGTTGAATCTCCATCCATTCCGCACGCAAAATCGAGCTAAAAATTATAAATTCCTTTTTCTTCAATAAAATAATTTTCCGATTTTCTCAGATATTGTTGGATAATTTTTCATAACAACTTTCACCAAAAATAATTTGATTTTTTTCTCACAAAGCAACGAAAACTTTTTAATGTCCAATTATAAAGTTTTCTTACGCTATGTAAAAAATCTCAGGTTTTGTGACACATCGCAACTCAAAATGTTTAAAACTGATTTATGACTTGAAAGCTTTGGTTTAAATTTGCCAGTAGACGCGCTACTAGCTCGTCAGCGCTTTGCGGCGATAACCGCTTCTAAGTTTTTTTTTTAAATTTGCCTTATGATATGGCAAACACACATCACGTCGGTGGATATTTTTTGAGTTGCCTTTTGAGAGTTATATTTTGTTGAGAGTTGTCTTTTGTGGCCAGTTGTCGTATTAGGAAAACTCAATGAGATTTGCTTGACAACAAATGTTTTGCGAAGAAATATTTATCATGAATACAAATCATTAAAAAAATTTTCAAACCAATTATAAACAAATTAGAGTTCACTAATTTTTTTTCTTTAAATAAATTTGAGAGGGCATCCAAAAGACTTTTAACGAAATCTGCGTGAATGCCACAGAAACCAATACCGTTTTGAGGTATATCTCATTCTTACTATAAAAGCATACTTTTTTCAGTAAAATTAGATTTGTTTTTTCATAAAAAGAAACTGGCCAATGTAAAACTGCAATTATCTAATCATCAAATTAATTTACATAAAATCTATCTGAAAAGTTCCGAACAGCCCAAGATACAATTGTCAGGAAACTATGAGGAAAATTGTCCAAATTGTTTTTTGACAGCTGATTTATAAAGTCCGGATAATTTTCATAAAAGGAATTTGGTGTTTAAGGACAGTTTCAACCCCTGACCAGAAAAGGTTCTAATGATTTCTTTTGTATTACTCTGTACTAATTTAATTGAAAGATTAAAACATCAAGTCGACGCAATTCTGTTTCAGATATAGTTTAAGTTGAACAATGTTTTTTGACAGAAAACTTCCTCTCAGATTATAACACAATTTAACCTATGAAATAGATTTTATAATTCATCTAATTTAGTGCTTTTTGTTGTTTCTATTTTTTGGTTGTACGCACTTTTGTAGGCTAATTCTCACATGTTCCTTCAAGTTTCAGGTTTGTCTCGCTCAGTAATTTGTTCCGGAGAAATGTCTAAATGTTTTTTGAGTCTTTCTGTGTTTTCGTCAAAATTTAGTTTGTGATCTTAAATTTACTTCTAAAATGTGAAAAGTTGAACTTTTTCTATTTATTCACCGTTCATTTTGACAATTTCAAAGTTTTTTTTTGTAATTCTGAGTACTGTAAACTTATCCATTTTGTTTTTTTATTGCAAGGAAATTGGCTGTTTAGAATCAGGATGTTTGATAAATTTTCGTTTTTTTAAACAACATTTATACTTTGTAGGAGAATTCAAAATTTTTTTAATGAAAATTAATTGAACGTTTCTTGATTTGAGTATAACAATCAGCAAAAAAATCTTTCCAGAATATTTATAGTTCCACAATCTAGTGAAAAATTTATAATGAAACGTTTTGATGAAATTGTAATTCCTTAATTGGAAAAAAAACAAAAACAAAAAAACAGTCATGCATGTCGAAAAGCAGTTTCATTTTTAAAGTTACTTATTTCGATTATAACCCAATCAAAATTCAATTAATTTTAAAATTTGTTTTGCAGTGAATTTCCTTACGAGGCCAAACTATGCATTTTGAGAGTTGTGAGTGGATTCCCCAACAGGTCAAAATCAGATTTGTCGCAAAATCCGCAATTTTGCTGTTTTTCATTGATAGTCTTTGCTGTTTTGGATTTCACAAAAAAATAAACAAAACTCAATATCGGTCAAAATCACTCCAAAAACAAGTTTTTGTGAAGACCGGAACAGTTTGTCGAATCAACTAACAAATAAAAAACATAGCTAGTGTAAAATGAGCTGTTGCGGCATCATTTTAAAGCGGAATTCACTTTTTGTTTGCGGATTCAATTTACATATAAGGTAATGTTCCAAACTACTTTTAACAGGTATCTTCAGCGGTTTCAATCACAAATACTGCTTATCAGTTGAAAGATCAATTGTGCGATCTCAGATTTTGCCAATTTACCACCGATTTCGATCCAACTCCTGTCCCCAACTTACCGCCAACATTTATATCACTTTTTGGTAATTTATGCCTAATTCTGATCGTAATTCTTTCCAGGATGGATCTCAACTCCTGCCAGTTTCGATCTCAACTCCTGCATTCTACCCAAATTCGATCTCAGTTCCTGTCAATTCCTTCGATCTCAATTCCTTCTATCTCATTCTTTTTCCCGCCCGAATCATCTCATCTCAAATAATGATGATTTGAAACCACTATGAAGCCAAAAATAACCCAAATTAGGATTTCATTTGGTGATTGTTTCCAAATCAATCCCGAAAACGTTGCCTGCTGGTAAATTTCCCAATTAGACTAAAATTTGACATTCACCGATATTGTTAAGCAATATTTGTTTATTTGTTCATGAATTCCACTAAACTTGTTTGTCCTCGCTGTTGATTCCCGCATTTCTAGATAATAATTCCAGCTCTGTTTTTAATTGTTCATATTTAACAACTGGTTTTGTTCAGTAATAAAAAAATTGCGGAAAGCATATACATTTTACGAAATCCAGAGCAACTAGCTACTTTCACTTGTTGCAGAATCCGCGACAAAACAATATTGCCGACAAAATTTACGTTACAAGTGTTTGTGCGCGGAATCCACGGAAATTTTGCAAATGAAATTTAGAGTCTTGTTTAGAGTCTTGTTTCCGGAATCAAGGATCATACAGACACCAAATACTGCGCTCTACACAGCAGAGTTTAAACTCATAAAGTTCTCTGTTGTTTCTTATTTTTATGGAATCGAGAGACCATATATGTAGGTAAATTTGACAAAACAAACTAAACAAATACCTTACCTGTTTTCTGTGGGCATTTGAATTCATCTAGTATAATACTGATTTTGTAAAAATCTGAGAACCAAGCTAACCAAGTTTTAGTAATTTCAACCAAACATAAACGTATCAGCGTCAAAAATAGATCATACAAAATGACTTTATTATGAGAGTTGTGAGTGGATTCCCCAACAGGTCAAAATCAGATTTGTCGCAAAATCTGCAATTTTGCTGTTTTTCATTGATAGTCTTTGCTGTTTTGGATTTCACAAAAAAATAAACAAAACTCAATATCGGTCAAAATCACTCCAAAAACAAGTTTTTGTGAAGACCGGAACAGTTTGTCGAATCAACTAACAAATAAAAATTATAGCTAGTGTAAAATGAGCTGTTGCGGCATCATTTTAAAGCGGAATTCACTTTTTGTTTGCGGATTCAATTTACATATAAGGTAATGTTCCAAACTACTTTTAACAGGTGGTCTTCAGCGGTTTCAATCTCAAATACTGCTTATCAGTTGAAAGATCAATTGTGCGATCTCAGATTTTGCCAATTTACCACCGATTTCGATCCAACTCCTGTCCCCAACTTACCGCCAACTTTTATATCATTTCTTGGTAATTTATGCCTAATTCTGATCGTAATTCTTTCCAGGATGGATCTCAACTACTGCCAGTTTCGATCTCAACTCCTGCATTCTACCCAAATTCGATCTCATTTCCTGTCATTTTGATCTCAGTTCCTGCCAATTCCTTCGATCTCAATTCCTTCTATCTCATTCTTTTTCCCGCCCGAATCATCTCATCTCAAATAATGATGATTTGAAACCACTATGAAGCCAAAAATATCCCAAATTAGGATTTCATTTGGTGATTGTTGCCAAATCAATCCCGAAAACGTTGCCTGCTGGTAAATTTCCCAATTAGACTAAAATTTGACATTCACCGATATTGTTAAGCAATATTTGTTTATTTGTTCATGAATTCCACTAAACTTGTTTGTCCTCGCTGTTGGTTCCCGCATTTCTAGATAATAATTCCAGCTCTGTTTTTAATTGTTCATATTTAACAACTGGTTTTGTTCAGTAATAAAAAAATTGCGGAAAGCATATACATTTTGCGAATTCCAGAGCAACTAGCTACTTTCACTTGTTGCAGAATCCGCGACAAAACAATATTGCCGACAAAATTTACGTTACAAGTGTTTGTGCGCGGAATCCACGGAAATTTTGCAAATGAAATTTAGAGTCTTGTTTAGAGTCTTGTTTCCGGAATCAAGGATCATACAGACACCAAATACTGCGCTCTACACAGCAGAGTTTAAACTCATAAAGTTCTCTGTTGTTTCTTATTTTTATGGAATCGAGAGACCATATATGTAGGTAAATTTGACAAAACAAACTAAACAAATACCTTACCTGTTTTCTGTGGGCATTTGAATTCATCTAGTATAATACTGATTTTGTAAAAATCTGAGAACCAAGCTAACCAAGTTTTAGTAATTTCAACCAAACATAAACGTTTCAGCGTCAAAAACAGATCATACAAAATGACTTTATGCTGTTGTAGATTTGCCGCTCATATTAGTAAGCTGTAAAAAAACATTATCAGCATAATGAATACTATTCATCATATCATCGGTAGAGCTAATCAGCAGAGTTTATAGCTCTGAATGAAAGCTAAAAAACAATCAAAATTGAACAGTTAATTTTTGCCAACAGGTTATAGAAATTTTATTTCGGCTGAATGGTTTGTCTTTTCTTGGGTGTTTTTTTTTTATTTACTTCTTCCTGTCTATTCAAAAATATCTGGAGTTTTATGTAATGCTAAAATGCCTATGAATTGACAAAAGAAGGCTTTCATCAGGATTGCGGGATTTTGATGGCCTCAGCATTAACCAGATGTGCACATGAATAAAAGGCACCTTTGTGAACGTCCATTCGAGACTAAAAAAAACCAGTTAATATTTTTAATCGTAAAAATAATAATCGAAGAATAACAACGCAAACTGTCGCGCGTTGATAATACCAAATTAGCCAAATTAGCATAATTCAAATCTCACAAAAACGATCTAAAGGGGAATTTTTGACATTTGATTTTCGGTAGTATATTCATTTTATCTAAAAAGTTTCTGTCAAACACGTGTAATTAAAAAGTCGAAAACTGACTGAAGAAAAAAAAAACCCAACCCCAAGCATAAATATTTCGCACTTTCTTGGTGTATTGGCAATATTTGTCTCTTTGATCCCCCTCCCCCCTCAATTCTGGTTGTCAAATTTTCCCAAAGGGTCCCTTATATATATGTATATGTATGAATTATATAGATCGTTCTTAAAATTTTTATAATATTTTTTTCAGCAAGAACATCTTGTGACAGTTATAATTGTATAATATTCGAGTTTTTCGTTGGTCATAAAACCTCGTTGCATTAATTAAGTTTCTATACCATGGGCTTAAAGCTTCAGTTGAAGCCTTAGTTCGTGTAACTTTTTGTAGTAAATCAAGTCTTCTTCCACAATCTTTCGAATATCTTCTGAAAAGTGTGACATATCAGGTTGTTCTGACAACATATCCGCAACATCTGGATCTTTTCTAATAGTCTTGGTTGACATTAAGTCTCCAAACCATACAGTTCCCCAACATTCTATTTCCTCGTTGAAGTTATCGCCTTCCCAGTTTAGCATACTATCGCAGAATTCTAGTCCATAATGACTGCAATATTTTTTCAATATTGCTTCTGGATCTCGGATGAAATCATCAGCGTCTATTATGATAGCTTGTGGATCGATTTGCTCAATGACATGCTGGTATAGCTTCCAGATGTGTTCGAACCTTCCTTCTTCTGGCTGAATTGTTTTGAAACCTGGGTCCTCTTGGTTGCTCATGACCTTAAGCATTGATGTCATAGTCTTGAAGGGATGTCTAAACATACAAGTGTAAGCTATTTTCCCCATTACAGTCCCTTACCAATAATTCTCGTAAGTAAAGAGCATCAAACAATTGTCATTTTGTCTTACGAAGGCCACGGGCAGGTGGGGTCGAGTTTTAATATATTTGTCAATCTTTTTTTAAATCAGCGAGTCAGCCGTTTCCAACTTTTTGAGCTCTTTTCATATTTGGGTTTTTGCACAGCAGGCTTTTTTAAAAAAAAACTGTTTTTTGAGCACTTTTGTGGAGGAACTGTGAACATAAGAAAGTGCTTTATCTGTTATTATATACTACTCTAAATATTGGCACAGAAAGCGCGTTACAAAGTTTCACAGTTGATCATCCAGAATTGGCTGCAGCCACTTATTTACATTTATGTCGTTAATAAGTTTAAAGGAACATTTTGGCTGCCAGAATTGAGGATGGAGTCAATATTTGAAAAAAAAAATGAAGCTGGGCTATTTAACGCATATCAGGGGTGATCTAAGCTTTGTAGAGAAGTAAGACTGAATTTTCAAAACAAAAAGTTAAAACATTTATTTGATAAAATGGCTTCTGCGATTCGCAGAGGGTTTATGAAATGTTGGGATTGATTTGAGGGGTCCCTAAAAAAACTAAAGCCTTTTTTGCGCCAAAATTTTTGCGTTGTTTGGATTGATTTGCGCTGTTCGGATTGATTTGAGGGGTCCCTATAAAAACTATAGCCCTTTTTGCACCAAAATTTTCAGCGTCGCTCAAACCCCAAAAAATAGGAACAATGGCGCAGTAAATTTTTTTTCATAAAAATAAAAACTGCTTCTCCCGATCTTAAGCATTGTACGTTTTTTTTCCTTGCAACAAAAAAAAACCTGCAAAAAGTCACTTTATTCTATATGACTGTACAGAGATATGCTGGATTTCTAGTTCCATGAAGCTAATTTAAGACCTGATAAGGAACGAATGTCGATACCCATCTGGTATCTGTTTCAAGTGTTCCTCCGGATATACATAATATGCCATTTCTTTCCCAAATACAAGTCTTTTTCCTTCATACGGTGCTTCATATTTCTTCTTCACCAACTCAAAAGTGCTTCCATCTTCTGGAAGATCAGCTGGTATCTCCAGCTTTCTTCTGGTTCTCGCTTCTGTTCCATAGTACCATGGAAATCGCATTGGCTCGCAGAACGTGATCGAGTCCTCAGCCCCCATCATGCATCGCATGAATGTCGTGCTCATCGTTCGCCATGTCCCCCACTGCAGTATTTTAACCTTGGGTACACAAATCAGACGGTTGACATTCGAACGTAAAAATGTGGCTCAATTATATAATTTTGTAAGAGAACCTCAAATGCCCAAGTAGAATTTTTCACCTAACTTGAAGCAAATTTTGAGGAGCTTGAGCGTTTATTTTAGACGATTTTGCTTAAAATATTGCTTCAAAATACGCGCGTTCACCGGTTTTTTCTACAAACAATTAAGCGGTTTTTGAGTGGTATCTTAACAAAAACCGCTAAAAATCACGCTAGATTAGAACAATTTTTGGGCGGTGTTTCACACAAAATATCACACAAAAACACTCAAACCGAACCACCCCTCAAAAAGTTCTCAAAATGCTCATTTTGAACCAAGATATATAAAGCGCACTTATCAAAAAAAAGGCTCAAACCTTACTTCAAATTAGGCGGAAAATCTCGACTCGGGTTTGAAGCTAACACTCGAACTTGAATTCATCTAACTTGAACTTGAAATTGGTACTGCTCATTTTTGTACTCAGTAAAATCCTCAATGTTTTAACAAACATTGAAGATGAGAAAAAGCGAAACATCTCGTGTTGAGGAAAGGATGGAGTTAAAAGTTTTCATTTTTGTGTTTATCAGCAAACCTAATAAATAAATACTAGATGTTATTAGTTAAAATACTCGATTAATTTTCTGGTCTCAATTTGAAGTGTCTAGCTAATTTTCAAATATACATATTTTCAAATATATATATATATATATATATATATTTCAAAGCCACAAGGCTAGCAGATCTTTTTGAAGAAGTGCAAAAAAACTGCGAGTGCGCTCACCGTTCTGCTGTTCGATTATATGTCAAGAAAACACGTCTTAATGAATGGATAATCAAAATAAATAAAAATGTTAAATAATTCATAGCAAAATCAGCTGTCAAAATCAAAATGCTTATTAGAACAACTAGGTCCCTATCAACCAGGGAAAAACCCTGAACGCTCCGACTGCCCGTTAAGGTATCTATATCAGATTGTTTTCTAATCTCCATACAATGAAGCCATAAAATTTTCAAAAGTAGTGAAAACTGTCATTTTTATGTTTTCGTTTTCAATTTTGTTGAATCTCCATCCATTCCGCACGCAAAATCGAGCTAAAAATTATAAATTCCTTTTTCTTCAATAAAATAATTTTCCGATTTTCTCAGATATTGTTGGATAATTTTTCATAACAACTTTCACCAAAAATAATTTGATTTTTTTCTCACAAAGCGTACGAAAACTTTTTAATGTCCAATTATAAAGTTTTCTTACGCTATGTAAAAAATCTCAGGTTTTGTGACACATCGCAACTCAAAATGTTTATAACTGATTTATGACTTGAAAGCTTTGGTTTAAATTTGCCAGTAGACGCGCTACTAGCTCGTCAGCGCTTTGCGGCGATAACCGCTTCTAAGTTTTTTTTTTTAAATTTGCCTTATGATATGGCAAACACACATCACGTCGGTGGATATTTTTTGAGTTGCCTTTTGAGAGTTATACTTTGTTGAGAGTTGTCTTTTGTGGCCAGTTGTCGTATTAGGAAAACTCAATGAGATTTGCTTGACAACAAATGTTTTGCGAAGAAATATTTATCATGAATACAAATCATTAAAAAAATTTTCAAACCAATTATAAACAAATTAGAGTTCAGTAATTTTTTTTTCTTTAAATAAATTTGAGAGGGCATCCAAAAGACTTTTAACGAAATCTGCGTGAATGCCACAGAAACCAATACCGTTTTGAGGTATATCTCATTCTTACTATAAAAGCATACTTTTTTCAGTAAAATTAGATTTGTTTTTTCATAAAAAGAAACTGGCCAATGTAAAACTGCAATTATCTAATCATCAAATTAATTTACATAAAATCTATCTGAAAAGTTCCGAACAGCCCAAGATACAATTGTCAGGAAACTATGAGGAAAATTGTCCAAATTGTTTTTTGACAGCTGATTTATAAAGTCCGGATAATTTTCATAAAAGGAATTTGGTGTTTAAGGACAGTTTCAACCCCTGACCAGAAAAGGTTCTAATGATTTCTTTTGTATTACTCTGTACTAATTTAATTGAAAGATTAAAACATCATGTCGAATCAATTCTGTTTCAGATATAGTTTAAGTTGAACAATGTTTTTTGACAGAAAACTTCCTCTCAGATTATAACACAATTTAACCCATGAAATAGATTTTATAATTCATCTAATTTAGTGCTTTTTGTTGTTTCTATTTTTTGGTTGTACGCACTTTTGTAGGCTAATTCTCACATGTTCCTACAAGTTTCAGGTTTGTCTCGCTCAGTAATTTGTTCCGGAGAAATGTCTAAATGTTTTTTGAGTCTTTCTGTGTTTTCGTCAAAATTTAGTTTGTGATCTTAAATTTACTTCTAAAATGTGAAAAGTTGAACTTTTTCTATTTATTCACCGTTCATTTTGACAATTTCAATGTTTTTTTTTGTAATTCTGAGTACTGTAAACTTATCCATTTTGTTTTTTTATTGCAAGGAAATTGGCTGTTTAGAATCAGGATGTTTGATAAATTTTCGTTTTTTTAAACAACATTTATACTTTGTAGGAGAATTCAAAATTTTTTTAATGCAAATTAATTGAACGTTTCTTGATTTGAGTATAACAATCAGCAAAAAAATCTTTCCAGAATATTTATAGTTCCACAATCTAGTGAAAAATTTATAATGAAACGTTTTGATGAAATTGTAATTCCTTAATTGGAAAAAAAACAAAAACAAAAAAACAGTCATGCATGTCGAAAAGCAGTTTCCTTTTTAAAGTTACTTATTTCGATTATAACCCAATCAAAATTCAATTAATTTTAAAATTTGTTTTGCAGTGAATTTCCTTACGAGGCCAAACTATGCATTTTGAGAGTTGTGAGTGGATTCCCCAACAGGTCAAAATCAGATTTGTCGCAAAATCCGCAATTTTGCTGTTTTTCATTGATAGTCTTTGCTGTTTTGGATTTCACAAAAAAATAAACAAAACTCAATATCGGTCAAAATCACTCCAAAAACAAGTTTTTGTGAAGACCGGAACAGTTTGTCGAATCAACTAACAAATAAAAAACATAGCTAGTGTAAAATGAGCTGTTGCGGCATCATTTTAAAGCGGAATTCACTTTTTGTTTGCGGATTCAATTTACATATAAGGTAATGTTCCAAACTACTTTTAACAGGTGGTCTTCAGCGGTTTCAATCTCAAATACTGCTTATCAGTTGAAAGATCAATTGTGCGATCTCAGATTTTGCCAATTTACCACCGATTTCGATCCAACTCCTGTCCCCAACTTACCGCCAACTTTTATATCATTTCTTGGTAATTTATGCCTAATTCTGATCGTAATTCTTTCCAGGATGGATCTCAACTACTGCCAGTTTCGATCTCAACTCCTGCATTCTACCCAAATTCGATCTCATTTCCTGTCATTTTGATCTCAGTTCCTGCCAATTCCTTCGATCTCAATTCCTTCTATCTCATTCTTTTTCCCGCCCGAATCATCTCATCTCAAATAATGATGATTTGAAACCACTATGAAGCCAAAAATATCCCAAATTAGGATTTCATTTGGTGATTGTTGCCAAATCAATCCCGAAAACGTTGCCTGCTGGTAAATTTCCCAATTAGACTAAAATTTGACATTCACCGATATTGTTAAGCAATATTTGTTTGTTTGTTTATGGATTCCACTAAACCTGTTTATCCTCGCTGTTGATTCCCGCATTTCTAGATAATAATTCCAGCTCTGTTTTTCAATTGTTCATATTTAACAACTGGTTTTGTTCAGTAATAAAAAAATTGCGGAAAGCACTTACATTTTGCGAAATCCAGAGCAATTAGCTACTTTCGTTTGTTGCAGAATCCGCGACAAAACAATATTGCCGACAATATTTACATTACAAGTATTTGTGCGCGGAATCCACGGAAAATTTGCAAATGAAATTTAGAGTCTTGTTCAGAGTCTTGTTTCCGAATCAAGGATCATACAGACACCAAATACTGCGCTCTACACAGCAGAGTTTAACCTCATAAAGTTCTCTGTTGTTTTTTATTTTTATGGAATCGAGAGACTATATGTGTAGGTAAATTTGACAAAACAAACTAAACAAATACCTTACCTGTTTTCTGTGGGCATTTGAATTCATCTAGTATAATACTGATTTTGTAAAAATCTGAGAACCAAGCTAACCAAGTTTTAGTAATTTCAACCAAACATAAACGTATCAGCGTCAAAAATAGATCATACAAAATGACTTTATTATGAGAGTTGTGAGTGGATTCCCCAACAGGTCAAAATCAGATTTGTCGCAAAATCTGCAATTTTGCTGTTTTTCATTGATATTCTTTGCTGTTTTGGATTTACAAAAAAATAAACAAAACTCAATATCGGTCAAAATCACTCCAAAAACAAGTTTTTGTGGAGACCGGAACAGTTTGTCGAATCAACTAACAAATAAAAAACATAGCTAGTGTAAAATGAGCTGTTGCGGCATCATTTTAAAGCGGAATTCACTTTTTGTTTGCGGATTCAATTTACATATAAGGTAATGTTCCAAACTACTTTTAACAGGTGGTCTTCAGCGGTTTCAATCTCAAAAACTGCTTATCAGTTGAAAGATCAATTGTGCGATCTCAGATTTTGCCAATTTACCACCGATTTCGATCCAACTCCTGTCCCCAACTTACCGCCAACTTTTATATCATTTCTTGGTAATTTATGCCTAATTCTGATCGTAATTCTTTCCAGGATGGATCTCAACTACTGCCAGTTTCGATCTCAACTCCTGCATTCTACCCAAATTCGATCTCATTTCCTGTCATTTTGATCTCAGTTCCTGTCAATTCCTTCGATCTCAATTCCTTCTATCTCATTCTTTTTCCCGCCCGAATCATCTCATCTCAAATAATGATGATTTGAAACCACTATGAAGCCAAAAATATCCCAAATTAGGATTTCATTTGGTGATTGTTTCCAAATCAATCCCGAAAACGTTGCCTGCTGGTAAATTTCCCAATTAGACTAAAATTTGACATTCACCGATATTGTTAAGCAATATTTGTTTGTTTGTTTATGGATTCCACTAAACCTGTTTATCCTCGCTGTTGATTCCCGCATTTCTAGATAATAATTCCAGCTCTGTTTTTCAATTGTTCATATTTAACAACTGGTTTTGTTCAGTAATAAAAAAATTGCGGAAAGCACTTACATTTTGCGAAATCCAGAGCAATTAGCTACTTTCGTTTGTTGCAGAATCCGCGACAAAACAATATTGCCGACAATATTTACATTACAAGTATTTGTGCGCGGAATCCACGGAAAATTTGCAAATGAAATTTAGAGTCTTGTTCAGAGTCTTGTTTCCGAATCAAGGATCATACAGACACCAAATACTGCGCTCTACACAGCAGAGTTTAACCTCATAAAGTTCTCTGTTGTTTTTTATTTTTATGGAATCGAGAGACTATATGTGTAGGTAAATTTGACAAAACAAACTAAACAAATACCTTACCTGTTTTCTGTGGGCATTTGAATTCATCTAGTATAATACTGATTTTGTAAAAATCTGAGAACCAAGCTAACCAAGTTTTAGTAATTTCAACCAAACATAAACGTATCAGCGTCAAAAATAGATCATACAAAATGACTTTATTATGAGAGTTGTGAGTGGATTCCCCAACAGGTCAAAATCAGATTTGTCGCAAAATCTGCAATTTTGCTGTTTTTCATTGATATTCTTTGCTGTTTTGGATTTACAAAAAAATAAACAAAACTCAATATCGGTCAAAATCACTCCAAAAACAAGTTTTTGTGGAGACCGGAACAGTTTGTCGAATCAACTAACAAATAAAAAACATAGCTAGTGTAAAATGAGCTGTTGCGGCATCATTTTAAAGCGGAATTCACTTTTTGTTTGCGGATTCAATTTACATATAAGGTAATGTTCCAAACTACTTTTAACAGGTGGTCTTCAGCGGTTTCAATCTCAAAAACTGCTTATCAGTTGAAAGATCAATTGTGCGATCTCAGATTTTGCCAATTTACCACCGATTTCGATCCAACTCCTGTCCCCAACTTACCGCCAACTTTTATATCATTTCTTGGTAATTTATGCCTAATTCTGATCGTAATTCTTTCCAGGATGGATCTCAACTACTGCCAGTTTCGATCTCAACTCCTGCATTCTACCCAAATTCGATCTCATTTCCTGTCATTTTGATCTCAGTTCCTGTCAATTCCTTCGATCTCAATTCCTTCTATCTCATTCTTTTTCCCGCCCGAATCATCTCATCTCAAATAATGATGATTTGAAACCACTATGAAGCCAAAAATAACCCAAATTAGGATTTCATTTGGTGATTGTTTCCAAATCAATCCCGAAAACGTTGCCTGCTGGTAAATTTCCCAATTAGACTAAAATTTGACATTCACCGATATTGTTAAGCAATATTTGTTTATTTGTTCATGAATTCCACTAAACTTGTTTGTCCTCGCTGTTGATTCCCGCATTTCTAGATAATAATTCCAGCTCTGTTTTTAATTGTTCATATTTAACAACTGGTTTTGTTCAGTAATAAAAAAATTGCGGAAAGCATATACATTTTACGAAATCCAGAGCAACTAGCTACTTTCACTTGTTGCAGAATCCGCGACAAAACAATATTGCCGACAAAATTTACGTTACAAGTGTTTGTGCGCGGAATCCACGGAAATTTTGCAAATGAAATTTAGAGTCTTGTTTAGAGTCTTGTTTCCGGAATCAAGGATCATACAGACACCAAATACTGCGCTCTACACAGCAGAGTTTAAACTCATAAAGTTCTCTGTTGTTTCTTATTTTTATGGAATCGAGAGACCATATATGTAGGTAAATTTGACAAAACAAACTAAACAAATACCTTACCTGTTTTCTGTGGGCATTTGAATTCATCTAGTATAATACTGATTTTGTAAAAATCTGAGAACCAAGCTAACCAAGTTTTAGTAATTTCAACCAAACATAAACGTTTCAGCGTCAAAAACAGATCATACAAAATGACTTTATGCTGTTGTAGATTTGCCGCTCATATTAGTAAGCTGTAAAAAAACATTATCAGCATAATGAATACTATTCATCATATCATCGGTAGAGCTAATCAGGAGAGTTTATAGCTCTGAATGAAAGCTAAAAAACAATCAAAATTGAACAGTTAATTTTTGCCAACAGGTTATAGAAATTTTATTTCGGCTGAATGGTTTGTCTTTTCTTGAGTGTTTTTTTTTTATTTACTTCTTCCTGTCTATTCAAAAATATCTGGAGTCTTATGTAATGCTAAAATGCCTATGAATTGACAAAAGAAGGCTTTCATCAGGATTGCGGGATCTTGATGGCCTCAGCATTAACCAGATGTGCACATGAATAAAAGGCACCTTTGTGAACGTCCATTCGAGACTAAAAAAAAACCAGTTAATATTTTTAATCGTAAAAATAATAATCGAAGAATAACAACGCAAACTGTCGCGCGTTGATAATACCAAATTAGCCAAATTAGCATAATTCAAATCTCACAAAAACGATCTAAAGGGGAATTTTTGACATTTGA
Source organism: Symsagittifera roscoffensis (assembly GCF_963678635.1). NCBI lineage: Eukaryota > Metazoa > Xenacoelomorpha > Acoela > Convolutidae > Symsagittifera > Symsagittifera roscoffensis. The sequence continues at coordinate 35,143,553 of NC_087063.1, read as the reverse complement.
TTTTCGGTAGTATATTCATTTTATCTAAAAAGTTTCTGTCAAACACGTGTAATTAAAAAGTCGAAAACTGACTGAAGAAAAAAAAAACCCAACCCCAAGCATAAATATTTCGCACTTTCTTCGAAAGTCGGAAATATTATGTTCCGTTCTGGAGGCATAAGACTCATCAGAAAATTGCATTAAGAGAAAAAAATTACCGCGTAAAGTGACCGAAAAGAAAATTGACCTCTAGCTTCACGTAGATTGCTGCTAGATCAATTACGACTGCAAGAAGCAATAGCGCTGCTAAGTGGTAGTTCTATACACTTAAAATTAGAAGAGTTAAATAGAGCAACAATAAAAACTTACCCTGGTTAACTCTGTTCGAAATTTAGAAAAAAATATAGTTAACGGACCGAGCCTTTAATAACTCTGCCGTTTTCAGAAGTCAAAATTAATTATTCAAATTTTGATTGCACTCACAAAAACAAAACAGTCGATGTCACGAGTTAATGAGCTTTAAAATTTCGAAGCGAACTTCTAAGTTAAACCTAGCCAGATGAAAAAACAATAATTTGCTCAACTGTTTGAAAAGTTTTTGATGAAAGTAAACGCTAAATTATTATTTAGCAATCCAATCAATGGAACAGAAGCCTGAAAAAATTGTTTTTAATTTTAATTCGAAAAAATTATAGCTAAAAAACTGCGCAATCAATAAACACTGCGGCCAATTTTAGGCATATTGAAAAGTTGCTTAGGGGCATTCGGTTAACAAGCTAAATCAGTGAGCCCGTATAGCTCTATTGCATTCCAGACAATCGCAGCAAGAGGGCAAATTGAAAAAGAAGAAAGTTGTTTTATTAAGCAATCCAATTAATAGAACAGAAGCCTGATTGCGTGCGAGCCTGATTGGGTTACAATCAAGGATAGGAACACTTGTGAAAATTCGCTTTTTAATCCGACAATTGACAATGCAGATGATATATGTATTCGGGTGTTTGAAAATTTTTCCCACGCAAAATCAAGCACCACAAACAATCATTGGACTGGATTGCGTGATATATCATACTTCCAGTTTAGATTCAAGTGCGCTAATCTCCAGAAATCGCAGAAAAAATCGAATTTCAAACAATTGAATTAATGAGCATTTTCTCGGCAAAAAAAACTCGGGAAATCTATGATTTAAACAATTTTTAAACGTATTTAGCTACGGAAACATCGGCCATAATCGTCTGAATAAATAAAAGCAAGCTGCGAAAAGGCCAGTAATTGTCCTTGAGACAATTTTCTCTTTTTGATCGTCAACCTTAATCAAAGCTGAACCAAATTAGAGCGAAAAAACGGTTAAAAAGGGTCAAGTGAGGCTATAGCCCCTCAAATTTACATGTTTAAAGGTTAAGGTATGGGAAGGGAATTCGAATCTACGCCATCTGCCAAATCTGTACAGTCGGCGGTACGTTAACTTAAGCCGCTCGGCCATCTGGTATGAGTCGCTTGTCCCTATTTCCTTCATTTTATTACGCCATTAAATGCATTTAGTTTAATGCATTTATACTTTCGTTACATTTGCCTTGCAACATTCTCCGCCCCCAAACAAGAAAGAACAGGAGCAGATTTTACAGTCGGGTGGGTCAGTTTGCTCGTAACGGTCTTTATGTCGGCGAATTCTCGCGCATCCGTCCTTGACATAGTGCAGTCTAACGATACGTGCAAGTGGGTAAGGTCCACGTGGACTCTCAGGCTCTTTGATCCCAACCAAGTCGCAGGCTTTCATTTTAACGTCTGATTGGCCGCACCACGTTGCACTCTTTTTGAGGGAAGGAACGTATTCCCGCATCCAACATGTCCATATTGCGTTAGCGTATGATTGCACTCTAGCGTACTGCTTCTTATGCTCGAATTTTTTTCAAAAATTAGCGCGGGAAAAGTCGCTGCGTGATGACCCATAAAATGTGTCGGGTTCTACGCCTCGAAACCTTGCGGGTTGCAACTAGCGGCCGTGACTTGTCTTGCTTTTAGTGACCGCTCAACAAGGCAAAGAGTGGTTCCTAGAACCTCTGTTACTCATCTATCGCCTGAGATGTCATACAGTAAAGGCTTCACGCTTCACACTTCTAACTAATCGCTCCCAGGAGCCGCCATGGTGCGGTGCGCTACGTGGACCGAGTTCCCACTTGTTCCCTTTCTGAACAAAAACAGCCGGAGCGAGCTTGTTCCAACTCGCAACGCAAGCTAAGAGCTCTTTCTGAGCGACAACAAAGTTCGTGCCGTTGTCGGACATGATGGTAGTCAAAATACCACCTCTCCACGCCCATAACACAGGAAATTATGTCGAGAAAGGGGACCACTTCAATGTGTACCACTCTAGTTGCAGATAAACAAAAAACCCCATCTTTTTTCCGTACTTCTGCGCATCGGAACTAGGAAGGGCCCAAAGTAGTCGACACCTGTGTTAGAGAAAGGAAGTTCCTTATGACCCAAAACCCAACCTCTCAATGAGTAGATCAGACATTATAATTGTTATGGTTTGCGCTTTGCGTTTTCGGCACGTTTTTGGCAATTTTTTCAAGGTTTCGCAGCAACAAGTACAACAACGTATTTCAAATTAACCACCGCACGCATGTAATCCAAACCTTGGTGGAAGTTCCTAACGTGCAAGTGTCTAACCAATCATCGAACAATCGCGTGACGTGCATCAAGTATAAATTGATGCTTGCTATCGGAATCGGCTGATGCACCCAGTCGAGCGAAGGATGCAAGCTAGTCCAACGAACGGCGAGCTAATGCTTGGCGATCCGACTATTCCTTCTAATAACTTCAGTGGAACCTAGTTGCTTTAGCTCGCTAGGGAATGTCTCACACTGGGACAGGTAAATGAGTTTCTGCTCAGCAATGTCCAATTCACATGGGTCGCTAATTTTTAGTTTACCCAACCGGAAATGTTTATGGGAAGGCAAACATCTTATTAAAATAGCTACTGTCGGTTTGTATTTTACAAATGAGATGAATCTCTCCCAGTTTCCGAATGGAAAGTTTTTGTCTGACAAAACATTGACAACAAAATTTGACGAAATTTCCAGAAAAATGTCGATATCACATATGAAGTTCATTTGATTTTTATCTTATCGATAACCCTTGTATCGGGTTTGAATGGCCAATCCGTCGTCCTCAGTATACTAGGGCCATTAACCCAGCTGCTTTCCTTGGGGGCTTCCGAAGAAATCCCTCGTGTACTGGTATCAGCTGGGTTGTCACCGCTAAGTAAGTGATGCCACTGAGAGAGGTGGTAGACTCTAGAATCTCACCAGTCCAATTACCAACAAAAACGGGTAATTTATTACATGAGTGGTACTATCTGTCCACATAAAAATGTCTAAAATTTTGAAAGTAAGTTCTTTCAAAACTTCCTCTTTAAAACGGGTTGCAAGAAGGGCCGCTTGAAGCTCGAAGTTTTGAATAGATAGCGCTTTCAAAGGCGCCACGCGGGATTTGCCAATCATAAAGGCTAATTCAGTCTTATGCCAACTAGTAAGTCGCACACGAAGGAAAAGGCGGCACAGAAAACAACCTGCGAACTATTACCGAACATTTGAAGTTCTATTCGTCAAAAAGTTCACTGAAACAGCTACTAGGTATTATAAAAGAACGTTACAAAGGCGGACCTGAGCGCCCTTCAAGGAATTGCTTTTTGATTTCCCCTGGGAGGTCATCGTCTTACTTTTGGCCACTGATTCGCCAATAATCTTTTAATAGAAGGCCAGCCCTCAGAGTATACGGAGCTACTGATCCGATTCGATCAAAAACCGAGGAAACAAAACTCAACAGGGTGCCTTGAGCAATTGCTTTGTCTAGTGAACAATCAACCCCTCTACTAGCGACTAAGGTATCTTTTACATGATCTCAGTTCAGACCGAGCTCAGGCAATGACTGGTCTGGATTCTCACAAATACCTTTAACAGAGGAATTGGACTCACGGTTGTCAGGATCAAGAGTTGTTGTTACATCGGGCACATTGCCGACAATTTTTTTTCAGATGAAATCCACCAAGTTTAAGCAACGAGAAGAAATCCTTACCTAAATTCAAGGCGTCTTTTTCTGTTTTCAGAGATTTCAGATAGTCATCCATATAAAACATCTGGACAACAGCTGAAGCAGTATCTGGTTACTCAGCTTGATGATCAGATGCATTCTTCTGCAGAGAAAAATTCGCACAAGACGGCAAGTCACGAGCATCAAAATGTGAAGCGTGTTTTGGTGAACTGCCACACTTAATGTGGGGTCCTCTCGCAACAAGAAGAGAAGAAAACGTTGATCTTCTTCACAGGCTCCAACCTGTAAGATCATCCCTTTAGTGTCGGCTAAAACGCCGTAGTTATGGTGACGGAATCTCAAAAGTACAAAATGAAGTTTTGAAGAAGATCCGGGCCATCCAACAGAGACTTGTTCAAGGAAGTGCGATGACACTTCGGTTCACCATTGAGGACTTGGCGCAACTGAACAGGTTTGTTCGGGTTTAACACCGGATAATGCGGGAGATACCACTCACGATCGGCTCTTGATTTGGGATCGTGTGCCTTAACGGTTATGACATATTATTTTTGTATACCATCTCTAATTGTTTCGGCGTTTTTCTCACGGAGTGACGAATCTTTATCTAACCTCCTTTCTAAAGACATTAATTGAGCTAAGGAGGATTAATGGTTGTTCGATAAACTACTTTCATTATCAATCCAAAGCATTGGTACATTGTACCTCTCACCATCAGCACAGTTGTCAATTTTCAAAATCGACAGAGCGCGTTTTTCGGCCTACCGGAAGCCGTTCGGCGCTCAGAGAATTAGTGTCCCCTAGAAGGTACTTAACGGGTCCTATTGCGTTGTAGATTTCCTGTTCAGTAATTATTTCGACTTCCTACTACTTATAATGTATAGGTTTTATCCGGGTATTTTATTTTACACCAGGAATAGTTATGCAATCCAATCCGATGCGGATATGGTACTTTTTATAAGCCCAAAAAAGTGAAATCTCACTTTTATTCGTTTCGGCGTTAACTTGAAATCTTATTTGATGAGTTTTCATTAAGCTCCTGGAATTGAATCCATTTATGGTAAGGTTAAGGGGAGTACCAAACAAATAGAGACGTTTTAAAGAGATCAGCGGACACACATGAGTGCGTGGAAGCCCTATCGCAAGGAATTAGGGCATTAGTATTCTTCGCATCCGAAGAAACGGCGAGTGATGCAACTGGCAGGAGGTCTTAAGTTATATCGCAGACGGCAGTTTCAGTCGATATATGTTTAGTATTTCCGTGGCCTGACGACTGGAAGATTTTATTATACTTTGGTGGGCATATTTTTCAGCTTCATGCAAAATCACGTTTTGAGTGCTTTCACAATCTGGCTTGGAACCATTTCTGGCGTTGCTACAATTACGAAAACTGTGATTGCTCTGTAAACACGCAAAGCAAAGTTTTTGTTAGGCCACATACTTTGCCCGTTGCGTAGCGTTTTTCTTTTTGAACGCGGCGCAGTTCCAAAAGCGTGTTGACCTTTACTTACAAAACATGTAGGGAACTTTAATTTTTTCTTAGTTTTATCACTTACTTTCTGGATTACTAGCAAACACTTTATTGCCTACTTTTTGTTTCAATGGTTCCGACTAACCCTTAAAATTCCGTGACTTTAGCCGCTCATGGCTTTCCGCCTTTTCTTTAAGCCACTCGTTGAAATCTAGCAGAGTTGGTCGATGCCATTGACTTCTTACGGTTTGCATTGACATGCCTCTTTAGGGTTCGAGCGAAGCATAGTCACATCTTGATTCATTAAGTTAACACTTTTCAGTTCGTTGTTAATAAACAGAGACTCGAATACGGCAACGATTTCAGAGATTGTAGAGGAAAAGCCAATTACACTTTCCGAGTTGTGCTGTTTCAGAGGTGGAAAACTATTCAATTTATCCAGTTGAGCCCCTACTACAGCATGCGGCTGCCCGAACTCTCACTTATATAGTACTCCCCTATAACTATTCCCGGCGGTTGCGGATTATGATTTACCCACTACGAGCGCTTTCAGATAGGTGAGCTTTTCATCATCACTGAGTATGGTTGAGTTGACAGTCGATTTGAACTGGTAAAACCACTCACGCGAATTAAGTGGGTTGCCATTAAATTGCATCAGCTTCCACTCAGGAAGATGATCTTTTCGGCTGTGCATGAGTATATCGACCAATTCTCGTGCCGAAAGAGGACGCTCGACGTGTACTATGTGAATTACCGGGAGTTGGTGCTGGGTAACTCGAAGAATTACCGCGATAATCAGGAACCAACGTTTGATAAGATTGCAAAAAATTTTCAGGCTGCGCAAAGAAATCTTGTAGGAGCAATCGGGGTTACTGCTCAAAAAACAGTTGTGGGAGGAACATAGTGTTGCTGAGCTGGCATTCAGAGGGAAGTAACAGCTGGTCTCCCATAATTACTTTAAGGATTATAGTGCTCATTTGAAAATTATAATTACTAACGGCAACAATTATTTGTTGCTCTGATGGGATTACAGGTGCCTGATAGCCCGCTACTATCGACAAATTATATCTTTGCGTTTGAATTTGGTTGCTGAAATACAATCTCGGATCACCAGAAGCTGCGTGGCCATTACTCACTCCTGCAAAATTTGATGAGGCCATGGAACTTGCTTACACAGGATAAGTTTGTTCAGGAGCTGTCGAACTAACTTGTTGCTGTTGATTGGTAACTACAACAGCGCCAGGCTAATTGTGGTCGACAGATTCGACCCAGTGACGTGTACAATCCTTGTCGTCTATTGTTAGTTGTGGAGAGATTCGAGTTAAATCACTTATCTCGGCGTTCTCACTGTTTCCGACAACTCATCTTCGAACTCGAGCCCTTTCAACCCAACTTCTGCAAATTTTTTCCTGTGTTCTTCAACCATTTGTTCCAACTCTAAACTGCTTTGTTGTTAGAAAAAAATATATTGTTTCGTCTTGTTTTGTGGCTCATTCAGTCTTAAGAACACTTTTGCCTACATCTCATTCTCCTCTTATTGTTTCTATAAACTCATTGAATTGCGCTTTTCATCAGAAAAAGTGCTCGACGGAGCGGCGGAAATAAGACTAGATTTCCGAGAATCCGATTGCTGATGTCGGCTTCTCTGATGTGAAAACTCAGAGCGGATATCTGATTTCTTCGACTGTTGTTTTTCACTCTTTTTGGAAGGACAAGGAGTTTTTGAGTTTTTATCTATGCGATTTTTAGGCGACAAATGGTTCCGCCTCTTTTAAATTTTCAGTTTACTCAGAGTAGCACTGTACCGTCTAAGTAGCAAAAGAGTCTTCAACTCAAGGGGAGAGAGCTGGTGTTGCTTTTTCTACACTTCGATAAGTATTTGGTCTTTGGCCTTTCGCTTTAAAATAAAGTCCTCAATTACGTTAAGAAAGATAACTCCTGTCTTTTTTTACTCTGCTTATATATTCTCAGTACCATTGCGGCGACAGTATGCAATAGAGGTAAGGTTTTCCTTGATCTCAGAAGAAGGCTCTTAAGCTGTTCAATACTCAAACTACGGTTGCTGTTACTGCGGTGTCCACTAGTAGAGTTATTTATGGCGCCGTTCCAAATAAGTAGGTCTGTGCGTTTCGAAAAAAAGTGATGCAGATAGTATTGGACAGTTTTCTTTAAATCCCTGGCGTAAAACTAAAACTCGAACCCGGCTTAGTGGAACAGGTCTTTTCCATACGCTTTTTAGACGGTGCGGATATTTTACGAAGCGTGTGATCTAGCGAGCTGGCTCCGACGATGAACACCATGCGTTTAGCCCTTATTCGCGACGGTATTAGCGAAGGGGATGGGAATTAAGTAGGTTGGTTGAACTCCAACAACCACGCGGAGGAAACCTGAGGAAGAACAAATTCAACTTAACCTACTTAACATCACCGTACCTGACCACTTAAAAAATTGCGAAAAACGAAGTCAATGCGCAGGCGAAAAAAAAGATGCTCCTGAGAGGGCAACTTGAATTATAATTAACCAACGAGGTGGGGAATCAGGCAAATCTGGTTGAATATCAACAACCACGCGGAAGAAACCTAAGGACGAAAAACTCAACTTGCCTGATATTGCTTTACCAAACCACTTAACATAGGTTGGAAACGGAATAACAACGATGTTTGGGGATTTTATATCGTAATTTTTAATTTTTGTCTTATTGTGTGGTTTTTCCGACGTAAAAAGAACGATTAGCCGAAGAGTTTACGGTTCGAGGATTCGAGTCAAAACTTATCCGAAAAATTGATTTTATACCTTTTTCTATGTTCCAATTTTTTGGATTTTTAAATCAGTTCAAAATTACCCTAAAAATTTGCGGTATCGGGAAAAAATTACCACTTGGAGCTTGCTTTGGGTCGAAAATCATAATGACTCACTGTATGGAATTTTATTGCATTGAATGCTGAATAAAAACTAGACTAGTCTTACAGTTTCCGACAATTTTTGGAGTGTGGCAGCACCGGAGATAAGTTTTTGTCAATCTGTTGTTCACCAACCACTTGGACCAGGCCTCACAAAATTTCTGAAGTTGACATCTTGTATGATGTCTTGTAGTTGTCTTCCTGATGTCCTGTAGTAGACCTGCTTTATGATGTCCTCGATACTTGTTGTCTTCCCAAAGAATTAAAGCTGCAATTCCAACTCCGCAAATCCGAGTTGAAGAGCGTGACCAACTACTGTCTAGTGCAAAGATGTATTCATTTTCTAGTTTGTTCACAATTGAAATCATCTAAAGTGATCGAAGATTAAAAATTGAGGTGAATAGCTCAACTTCAAGTTCAGACGTATGTTGCAGCAGGCTTTCCAAAAACTTGCAAAAAAATGGCCAGAATTTCAATGTCAATTTTCATGTTTTAATCACTTTTCCTAATTTTGTTTGAAAAAATTCAAAGAAGAGTGAGAGTTGGAAAGTATTTCGGTTAATTGCGACTTTCGGATAAAAGAGATATTTCAGATAACCGCGATATTTCGGATAATCGTGATATTTTGGATGATCGCGACATTTCGGATAATCGCGATAATTCGGATAATTGCAATTGGGATAATCGCGATGTTCCTTGTGATGGGCCAAACTGTGCGCTCTAATCTCCAGAAATTGTAAGAATTTTGAATTTCAATCAATTGAAATAATGAGCATATTCTCGCAAAATAACTCTGGAAATTCGTATTTTAAACAATTTATAAACATACTCTAAGTTCGGAACATCGGCCATAATCGTCTGAATAACTCAAAGCAAGCTGCCAAATGGCATGTGTTTGTCCTTGAGAAAAATTCTTCTTTTTGATAAATCTCTGAAAAAAATCTCAGTAGCGACAAAAGAAATGAATGGTTTGATGAATTTTATTGTTTCGAAAGTTTTTTCTGGCGGTTTAAAAACTGTTGTAAATGAAAAATTTACCGTTAAACTTAATTGCTCTTCAACAAAAATTTTTATAGACCGATATACAACACTGATTTTTTTCAAACTCCTGAAATATGAATACTTGAAATGCCTGATCAAATAAATTATCTGAATTAGATCCCAAATAACACTTGAATTCAAAATGTGTTCCGACTTTCGAAACAAAAGTAAAGGAATATTTGTGGTCCGGTTGGGTTTTTTTTCTTTAGACAAATTTCGACATTTTAACTAGCCATTTGTGGCAAAATTTAAAAAACAATCAAAAGACATTGTTGTCCTGAGCTTAAATTTGAAAAGATTTTTCGCCTGTGATCATTTTTTGTAAAGTTTTGGGGGTATAAAGATTGCCATTTTGGCCGATTTGGGACAATTAACGCGCGAGACATTTCGCGCTATTAACGCGTAATTGGAGATTTAATCCTTCTTAGAAATCGTTCCAATTTGGTTTAAGGAAGCTTATTCGCCATAATTGATTCGCTACTAGGAACAAAATCTATCAGTTTGAAATTTATATTGGCTTTTGGATGATTTTTGCAAAAAACTTGAAATAAACAAATATATTTTACCTTTTTACATTTAAACTTTTCATGTTGTTACTGCTCAATATACCTTAAAAGGCAGTGGGAACATTCATGGCCTCGTCCGGATACGAGCAGTCTTGTTGTTCAGACCATTGATAATGCGGAGGAACCTTGTTTTTGAGTTGGTTTTAGTTTTCTTCCCCACGCAAAATCAGGTACATCAAATAAATCATCGAGCTGGATTGATATATCACATTGATGCCATTTCAGTCGTTAATTAAAACTTCCAAAAAGGTCTCCGAGTCACGAGAAAAATCGATTTGTAGTTTCTGATTTTTATTCTATTTTTGAGCGACCAGAGAAATTGATTACGTTCTATATGAAAATTATTATATTAGGCTGAAAATTGGTTTAATTTTCTTTTCAATTATCCTTGAGACTTGCATTCTGCCTTCTGAAGCTCTAAGCGTGGGTGATGTCACTTTAAAAACGAGTCGAAGCTCACACGGTAAAAATAAGGAAAGAACTAACCAAGTGTGATTTTTAAGCTCATCCTGTTCTTTGTTACGCATTACGAGGCCAAAATGTGCAGTGATAGGCACTCAATTTTCTGTCTCTCTGTTCCTGGATTCCAGCGACAAATCTTTAAGCATGTTAAAGTTTTGTCGGAACGATAAAAAACGAAAGAACATAAGAAGAACAAAGGTAACATCCTTATTGCGGAATCCGCTTGCAATTAAAAAAAACACAGTTTGGCCTTGTAATGCGGATACATTATCTCGCAGTCAATGATCTTTTAATATTGTGAACGATTATCCAAACACAAACTGGGAATCGAAGCATCGATAAAAAAAATTCGGGAGTGGTCACTGTTTTGAACAACTGTGTGGTTTTTGTGCTGGTCAAAGACAACAAAGGTTTGTAAGTCAACAACAAAGCGCGATTGGAAAAAAAACGCATCTATTTGAAACTGCCATCAAATAAACAAGGAAGGGAGACAGACATATTTGCTATCACAAAAAGTCACCCGAGAGTAAGGTCAACTTTAAAATCATGACCCAACTCAAAAAACTGATTGTTTTGGCGTTGTCAATTTGTTTTGTTTGCTTTCGTAAATCAATAAAAACAGAAATAATTAGATCGTCCAAGCCATTGGATTTGTGAAAAAACGTTGTGAAGATAATTATTTTTCTAGAACAAAAGAACTGATTTTACTCCTTATTCTTAAAACAGATCTCCTAATTTTAAAAAACCTATTACACGAGCCTATGATTTCACTGGCGCTTTTGTCAAAATTGTGATAAGGCAGCCATTTTTCTGATAATAGAACTGATTTTTTTCTTCAGTTTTCATTCACATATAATTTGATAATTATTCCAGTAGTTTGTGATTTGTAAAGCAAACTAGACGAAGTTGAGAAATCTCGACTTTAAGTCTAAATAGCGGATATGTTCTCCTGGGTGATAATTACTGCTTTTTTCGCAATTGTATTAGAAAACTTAAGATGGTGGTTTGGGTCTTGATTTAGTGTTTTGCTAACTTCGAATTTTTTCTTTTTGCTTACTTTTATTTCGTTTTGTTTTATTTTAAAAAAGCAGGGGTTTTTTTGACACCAAACTCCTTAACAATACTAGAAAACAGTTGAAGTAGCTCAGTTCATTCGTTGTGAATTTTTTAAATTGGAGTCAATTTTGTGTCAATTTATATGATTGTTATCAAAAATGCAGCAGACGAAATTTTTATTCTCATTGGTAATTCAAGTCGAAACTTTCTGCTATCTGCTTGTTAGAAACTTTGTTGTAACTCAAGGATAAGACTGCAGATTTAAGGTCTACTGCATCAAAAAATGCAATATAACGAACAACGAGAGAGGAGTTGATATTATCATCAAATATGACATAGATCATTAAGTCATCCCCAACATTTCAAAAAACTTTCGAATATTGAGATTTTTCCCTCTGTGCAGTTTTTTTCACTCAGTGCCATCAACAGCCAATTAATTGACATTCTATCAGTACATCTTGATTCATAGTTAGAACCATTCAAAATGTAGATTTTAGAATCATGCAAAAACATAGAAAAAATACGAAAAAAATCCTGCTTTGACCTAGTTTTTCACATCATCGGAATTGCTAAAATCGTGAAAACATCAATGTCATTTAGTTTATGATACGAGGGAGAACGGAAGTTGGCGAGAGATCTTGTGCCATAAAACAAGATTGTTTTATAAGATTTCAAAAGACAAAGACAAAGTCAAAGTAATAACGAATGAGACAGACGTAAAAAGAATCCATACAAAATAATTGCCAATTACTTGAAAACAAGAATTGTGATCTTGCAACTGATTAACTATTTTTCAAATTTCATGAAATACCCGGGTTGACCAAAAACGCTTATCTTTCAAATTTCATATATGAAAAAGGCTTGTCATACAATTTCGTACAACTCCATAGATACATAAAATGTTTAAAAATTTTAAGATAGGCATTTTTCACATATGGAAATTGTAGGACAAGCGTTTTTTCATAAAGCAAAAAGTTGATTTTTTTAGACTCTATTTCTCAAAATTTTGGGATAGGTTCGAGACCGAACAAAAGTGACTAAAATTATGGTTCACTCAAAACTAGAGTCGAGTCACCAAAGGGTTGATCGTCTGGCATTTACAATGCATTGGAAACGACCTGAACTGTGTAACAGTTCTCTTCACAAATCGTAAGCTGAAAGCATCAAACTTTTAGATTTTGGCAAAAATTTGAAAAATGATAATTTTTTAAAGTTAGAATTTTTAAATTATCAGACATTGATCAAGTCATATTTGAACATGCCATACAAAAAATAGGAGTTTTCAGCCTGTTTGAAAAAAATTATCCAAAAAAAACGGAAAAAAATCCAATTTTTGTGTATACAGGATACGTTATGCAGACAAAAAATTAAAAATGTTTTTTTTGGAAAATTTTAGTTTGAGTGCATAGTTGGATTTGCGGTTGAAAAAAAAGTTTTCGGGCAATTTCAATAATGCTTTTGAAAAAAATTTTGTTATCGACTTCAAAATTTTTTATACTCATACAGTTTTCATATATGTAAATTGTACGATATCCATTTTTTTCCAAAAAAAAAGAAACACAGTTTTTTTTCATCACCAGACTGCTTGTTCAAATAGCCGTCGAAACTGGTTCGAATCTTTTTTCAATGATTTTTTAAAATTGTATGAAAACTGTATGATTAGCATTTTTCCATTTATTTGATGTATGGAATTTTTTGATAAGCATTTTTCTGTCTATGGGTTTGTATAATAAGCATTTTTGGTTTATGGAGGTTAACCCGGGTACTAACTGCAAGCTTCATGATCAACCTCTGACCATAGAAATGTTTAAGCATTATAGAACAGAAGCCTTGAAAAACGAATCAGTTTTGAAAAGTGTTGAAATTAATTTTGGTAAAAAAAGTAGTAGTCAATCACTAAAAAGTGTAAATGTAATAGAAATGACGCAAAAATGAATGAAATTGCACTGTTTTATTCTTTAATGAGTTTGCAGAAGTCCTCCTAAACTCGCGTATGAGCGTAATAAAACATTTAGTTTTGTCTTGATATTAAATTGGCGACATTTTAAAGTCGATGCTTTCCAGAGAATAGGTGTGAAATCAGTGAAATTAGTTCGAAAGTTTGTTAATGAACCAGGGGCGGATCTATGATTTTCTCGAGGGGCGGAGGATTTTTAAAAAATTCAAAATTTTTGTCGCCTTTTTTTTTAGCTCAACCAATTAGGTTTTCTGAGCTCTCACAAATAAATCACTATGAAGACACCCATTTTGACCAAATTTTTGCGCCGCAGGCAAATTAAAAAAACAACACTACAAAAAAAGCGTTTTAGGCGCTTTTTGGAAAATTTTGACCAAAAAGTTGCGTTTTCTCGGCGCGCGCTCCCCTCTCAAAAGAAATATATATCGGCGCCGAAGGCACCTTAAAAAAATTTTCGGGTCCGTCACAAAAAATGTATATCTGAAAATAGTACAAAGGGTGGACTTATTGGGTCGGCAGGGTTCAAATTCATGAGGGGGGCATCCGTCCCCTAAATCCGATGGTGTAATGAACAATGAAAAGTCATCAAAAAGCTGACGATTTTCGGGTATATGGTTTGCTTTAATCATTCGAAAATGTTCGAAAATGTATGCGATAGACTGAACAAAGTACCTATAATTTTAACTTTCATTTACGGACTAAACTGAACATACCAGATTATGTACTGTGGACCCCACGGTATCAAAGTTGCTAAGTATAGTCAACACGTCTGAGGAAACCAAACTTTTCCCCGTGGTCAGACGATATCAACTTTTTGCCAGCACCATCCCAACATAAAACCACGACCTGGACCCGAGTTGCAGTTGTGAATATTAGATCACCCCTACCTTTAATAAATGGAAGTTCAGCAGTCAAAGAATTCTTATTCGTTAAAAAATGCGCCAACTCGTGACCTTTTGCTACTAAAAAGGGCAAATTTAAGTTAGCTTTTTTAAGGTTCAACCATTAGCATACTTGATGCATGAGCGACGTTTGTTTGAGGATTCTAAAAGCAGTGGAAAAAACGCTCCATAAACACTCCAGCTTTTTTAAAAATATATAAATGAACAGACAGATATACCGAATGGCGTAGCAGTAACTGTTTTAAATGATTGTAAAAACCGAGTACAATTTAAAACTTTGATCGTTTGTCAAAAAGTTTTCGATAAAACACTAAGTTTGATTCGATTGACTTCTGCATTTCTTGTGACAATTCAGAAATATCTGGTGGATCTTCTAGAAGATTCTTGACGTATGGATCCGTCCTGACGGTGGACGAACTGAGCAATTCCTCAAACCAGGACTCCCCGTATACTAACATGTCTTCGTTCAAAGTGCTACTATCCCAATTTATAAATGTATCTTTGTATTCTATTCCGTAATGCTGGCAATAACCGCGGAGTACAGTTTCAGGATCCCTGACTAAATCGTCAGCATCGATTATGATTGCGTCTGCATCCAGATACTCGAGGGTGTAAAGGTAGAGGTTCCAGATATCTTCAAATCTGACGTCTTCGTCCAGGAAGCAGTTAAAGCCTGGATCTTTTTGTTTCATCATGACTTTATTAAGAGATGTTACTGTTTTGTATGGATGTCTAAAATAACAGTTATTGATTTAATTTGATGATTTCAAAACTGTTTTCAACGAAAAAGGGCATAAGAATATCTTAACTGTCGATTTTTTATTATTTCATTATAGATTTTCTTCTTCGAAAGCGCTCTTCAGAAAAAGTTGGAACAAAGTGTTTACCTGATAAGAAATGACTGCCTATAGCCACGTGGTATATATTTATAGTTTTGCTGCGGCGAAACATAAAATGCGAACTCCTTTCCAAACACCAGTTTCTTATCATCATAAGCATTCTCATACTTCTCCTTCACCCGTGCAAAAGTAGTGCTGTCATGCGGGAGGTCTATGGGGATGAGAGTTCTGGATGTTTTGGCTTCTACTCCGTAGTACCAGGGGAGTCCGAATAGTTCGCAGAAGGTGACTGAGTTAGGGGCGTTCATGAGACAACGCATGAAGAGGGAGCTGAGAGTGCGCCATGAACCCCACTGGATTATTCGAACCTACATGCGGCACAGCCAAAACTGTTCCATCTCAAAAATCAAATTCGTTTTTTCAAAGTTCAAATAGAAAATAGACGTCTAGATTGTTCATTTTTAAAAGATAGTTCGCTCTTTTTTCAAAGTCCAAATAGAAGTCTAGATTGTTCATAATTTTTCTTCATACATTTGGTACTAATTTTCTTTATTTGTTCATAAAGAAAGTACAGAGTTTTAGTTTCGATATGTTTCTTTGTTTCTACATAAAAATCGAGCAAAAATGTTGAGAAAAATTAAAATGTCGCACCTGGTTTGGTTGGGTTTGTGAAGAATTGGGCTGATCGCCAGACGGTTCCATTTCACTCAATGTGTCAGACTAGACCTACAACCAAATATCTCAAGCCTTTTTCTTTAGGTGGTTTGAAGCTAATGACCCGAAGCGTGTTGAATACTGAGTTTTATAACTGATATTTTCTTTAGAGCTTAAACTCTTTAGAGCGTAGCACTGCTGTAGTAAGTAGAGATAAAATCATTCAAAATGGTTCACTATACAATGCAAACATGGTTTGTCAGAGTAATAAATAACGACGTTCGAACACCAAATTGTTTCACAGATAAATTTTTCAAACTGCAGTTGTCCCATTGATTGCTAAATTTTTACTAAGATATATTAAAAGTTTTAAAATTCGAGTCAGCTTTGGAGAAAAAAAAATTTGACAAACTTTTAGTCAAGCATGCTGTTTATAAAATTAAAAATTATGAGGTAAATTTATTGAAAGCTGCTATTAAATAACTGTAATTAAAATCAATTTTTTTGGGAGCCGTTAAATCACTGTGAATTACGAGGCCGCTGAATTCACTTGAAACTTTGTTTAAAAAACAATAAAATTATTTAGTTGGCCAAATATACATGAAATAAACGGCAAAAAACTGGTATAATGATTTCCCTAACATAGAATCGGTTTATATTTCCTGTCTCATTCAATTAAGCGCCGAAATTCTTATTGGTGCGAACTTTTTGTAAAAGTTCGTTTTTTTAAAAGACCCTAGAAAATTACTTCTACCAATCTAAAAACTGTTAAGTATTCATAAGTTAAATAAGTTGAAATCGCATCCGAAAAAAAATCTTTTGACCTGTTTGCATTATTTTTGTCAAACTGAATTTTTGACCTGCAATCGATATGTGGAATTCATCTATCATAGATCCAATTGATAAGTAGAAACCATTACAGAAACCATTCTTTTTGAAAGACGCTTTCAATTATTCGGTTCAAGTAAAAGCCTTTCAGTTTTGTTTAAAATAGGGTTAGATAGCGGCAAGTAAACAAAATCTATAAGGCCATTAGACATTTTTCCAATTTCTACGTAGCAAAAACAGTCAAAACTAACCCCGAGCTTTTTTAAACGATTTAAGTTTTCATAAATTTGAAAAATTGGTTCAAAAAATGTTATTATGTAATAAGTTATTATTTTGAATGAGCGTTTCAATTCACCTCTTTCAAACGCTCAGAATATTTTCAAACTTCTTCACCCATTCTGTTGAATACCGTCCAGTTACTCTGCTGACTGGCGGGTATGAAATGGAGATTGTCTACTTACTGGACTGGCTCGCTCTTCAATTTAGATTGAGTGACAGTGAGTGATAGTTGATAGCGTAACTTGAAGAAACATTACTTTTTGTAACAAGGTTGCTTGTATTAGGTCAAAGCAACTGCCCATTATTGTATCTGAAGGTGACTTTGGCGCAAAAAATAGTAAACAATTATATCGTGAAGTTTTTGGTATTGAAACTCTTTTTGTGCAAATCGGAACCAACGTAGAATTTCAAGAGTGATACATTTTTCATCTAGATACGCTTCAAAAAACATTGGCAACTGGTGAGCATTAATTATCCCCTGTTAGCCAAATTACGTTTTTTGAAAAAAAATGACAGATGTATTGTTTCTCTTACTTTGAGTTCAGGGCATCAATAACTTTCACTGTACAAAATATTTCGCCCTTGTCAGTCGTGTGTTAATCCTTTGTTTTCTTTGAAAGTGAGAGAAAGTATGAGGGCAAGACCAAGGAAATTGGATTTGAGGTTTTAATTTCTGAGAGAATTGGGTATTGATACGCTTCTTCAATAAGTTTCACATGTCTGCAAAAAAAAAATTTAAAACACAGAAAACTTTTTATTGTGAAGAATTTGGATTTTTTATAGAAAGATTTTATCCCGTTGGTATTTAATTAGAAGATTCCTACCAATGTACAGCTATTTTAAATAAATTGCCTTGTAAGGAGTTGCCGTTTTTTGCAACAAAATGGGAAATTGATATCAAGACTTGGACGTTTCTTCCGAAATGAAAGCATAAAGAATTTTTTAAATAAAAAACAAAGAGGGTTTTGATCTCTCGAATTGCAATACGTGCAAGAGTGGTCTAAAGGCGCAGGTTCAGCAAACTCAACATCTCAATTTTCGTTCCAGTTTATATTTCAATCAGTCATAGTGTTATAAATCGTCTGGATTCTCAAAAAGTTATAAACTTCAAAAAATTTTTATTAGATTTTTTTATTAATGTTTTTTTCTGCCAAGCGATTTTGGCTTACGGCGCAGTCAAACTTGTAAATTGATAAAATGTTACTTTGTTGTAGCTAATTCTAAATTAAAACTATTAAAAAGAATAAGAAATAAGATGAATTAGTCGGTAAGTTAAAACATTAAAACAATGAGAGATCATTCTCTCCGCCGGAGAGAATGGCTAGTGAAGGTCATAACTAAGTGACCGGTTAATTAAATAAGTATGTTTAGCAATAATTGCAAAACCTGATGTAAAATCACAACATTCCCCTAAGCAGGAAAAAAATTTAAATTGCAATAAGTAATGCACAATAACTAACTATGACTGACTCCTTTCTCCCCCTTTAAGGACTAGGAAAGAAAATTAAAGCGCTTTGAGATGAGGTACTAGCACTAAGTAAGCTCCACTAGTGTTAAATGAAAGAACAAAGATTATCCAGATTCCGATAGATAAGGGTTATGTTAAGATGAGGTAAGGCATCACGTTTTGGCATAACGATGAAATTTAAAACCACGTTTTATGAGTGAGGTCATAGTTTATAATGCGCGAGTGAAGAGGATATGTTTTAAAGAAATTATGGGAGCAACAGATGATAATTTCTTATGACGGGTGAAATTTATCCGAAGGATAAAGTTGTCAAATTTAGCAAACACTTTTTGGTAACTGGAAAATTAGCACCGGTTTACAAGGTAAAATACCTAGATAGCACAAAATTTTGATGGAGGTGGTCTTGGTTTGTAAAACACAAACTGGAGTGTAGGCGAATTAAGGAAATTAGGAGGACACTTGAAAATGTCTTCTACATGAAAATTTATCCGCAGGATTAAGTTCTCAAATTTAGTGAGCAGATGTTAATATCTGAATGTTAGCACCGGTTTACTCAGTAATGTGTGTTATTTGGTAAGCCGGAATATCAGATTAAAGTATATCTAAGTGGTTATAAAGTTTTATAATCTTTTAAAAAGTTTTCAAGTTCGGTGTTGAAAAGTTCACTATCAAGATCAGAGTGTTCGCCGAAATTTGCTATTTCCATTCTCAGTGATTCGTCGGTTGATGAGTTTGACATTTGATCTGATGAAGATGATGAATCTGAATCTAGAACAATTAACTCCGCCGGATTCGTCCTGTTGATAGTCTCATGTGGTTCCTCAATCTCTAACACAATAGGCTCGGCCGCCGAACCAGAGGCTTCTTGGACACTCTCTACGGCATGAATGAAGTAACGTTTACCATAAAATTTTGGTGGGCCGACGTTTCTACTAGAGCGGCGAATAGTAGTAGGAATTTTACCGGGTATTATGGCAGGACTGTTGGATATAGCGCACTCATCCGTTGAGTCGCTTATCTCATACACCGGAAAGTTTATGTTTGAGTCGGTTTCCGTCAGATTATGCTCCACTTGTGGGTCGTTTTGTCCAATGGTGTCATTTTCCCCTCCCTGATTCACGGTTCTCTGATCCGTCGAGTTAGATGTTCGGCTGGCTGGCACTATACTTATTGGGCACTCGTATGATTGATCCATGGGTTGTTCACTGATTGGGAAACTGTTGTTTTCTAAAATCTCAGATTTTATTTCAGGATTGGTAATAGAAGAGTTAAAGTTATTTCCGAGTGATATGTGAGGTGTAAGTGAATCCGAAATAAAGCGCTCTCTGGCTACGTCTCTACAAGGAAAACCGCCCGCTATCCATTCCCATTCGCTAGTATCCGAAATATCCGAAGGAATTAGCATAGATTCATCCGAAGAAAGGTAACCTGGAGGAGTTGGTGACTTCTTTGAGCGTCGTGTCTGTCTTCTTGTCGGGATGGATGATGGTCCAGAAATGCGTGTCCTAGTTAGGTTGTCAGATGATGTCGGGTCTAATTGTCTGTTCCTTCTTTTTGTTGGCTTCTTGGGTTTTGGTTTTCTTTTTGAGCATTCCAGTTTTTGACCTACTTCAACATTAGGGTTAGAAAAGTAAGGGAATGAAATGTTTCCTCTAAAAGGTCTGATTTTATTTGAGGTAGAGATAGGAATCGCAATGTCGGATTTTCGTATTATTTTTCCGTCGGATAACTTAACTGTCGAAGTCGAAGAATTTATAATTCTTTTGTTTAGTTCTTTATAAAAACAGTCTCGGTTGATATTACCATTAGTTTTCCGAAGGATTTTACCTTTAAAAGGGCTTTCGATTGGTCTTCTGTTTTGAGTCGTTTTCGAGGATGAGTCATAGTCTGTATCGTAGCCTTTTTCAGTCGGATTTTGGTTCTTCTTCGCAATCAGATCGTCCTTGTATCCGTCCTCGATTCTATCATCCGCGTTCCAATCCTTAGCTCGATCCTTAGACAGTATTGATTTCCCTTTGTCTAAAATTCCAAAGGAAGGTTTACCCGAAGCTAATTGTTTCCAAATAGTATTTGGTTTTCTGTTATAGTGGATCTCGAAAGGTGAGCATTTAATTTTTGATTGGAAAGTAGAACGTAGGTTCCAAATGATTTTTGAAACGGCATTTTGTAACGTGGTTTTATGATGTTATTTGGAGATAGCCAGTAGTTTGACTTTTACAGTGTGTACGAGTTTTTCGACTAATCCATTGGATCGGTGATCGCCTACTGTACAAAAGATTATTTTGATGTTGTTAGAATCGCAGAATGATTTGAAGTCTTGACTTGTAAAGCAAGTAGCATGATCCACCCTTATAGAATAAGGTATACCGTGTAAGAATATGTAGTCTTGTAAAAACTCTATAACTGTTTTTGAAGAGGTAGATGATGTAATTTTTGCCGACGGAAATTTAGAAAATCTGTCAATACAAAGTAAAATGTATTTATTTGACCCCCAATAAGAATCCAAAGGACCCGCGAAGTCTAAATCAAGTTCTTCATTTGGTTCTGATAATGGAGGAAGTTCACTAATTTGTGAATTAGGGATAACAGATTTTATATTCTTACCCGCCGATGTACACTCTGAGCAATTAATTCCATGAAAGTAGATTTGTCTGTTAATGTGCGGCCACCAAATGTATTGGGCCAAATATTTCATTCCGAATTGACCTGGATGTGTTTCGTGGAGAGTCTTCATCATCGCGTTTCGTAGGGTAAATGGAATGACGAGTTTGCCGTCCATGTAAAGTAATCCATCGGATTCGTGAAGGTCTCGGGTGAAATGTTTGAAGTAAGGAGAATCTGCATTAATCTTCTCCACCTTATTTTGAAGTGCTTTAACAATAGGGCTTAACATGGGATCGTCTTCTGTCAAGAGAGCCACTAACTTGGCGTTAAATAAAATATTTAAATCCAAGGGTCGATCCGGCAACTTCAAGTTTTCACGGTATTTTTTAACGAGATTGATATGATTTGGTAAAAGTTTGAATTCTAAATCTACGGAAATACCGGAAGTGGTGGGATTAATTACAATATTCTTATTATTCATATTAACAGTATCTACAATTTTTTTATCTACAGGTGAATTAATTAGGCTACAATTAAGAATTAAAAAATAAAGAAATGCGGAATTTGAAATGGAAATAATTAAAGTATTTGTGTTGGAATAATCCGTTGGAATACAATTTGATGTACAAAATTCTGTTCTTCTGTGATTGAATGAGCAAATTGGAAAAGACGAGTTAATAAGTTTTAGTACTGCTGCTATTAGGTAATTACGTAATACGACGTAATCGGAATTTTCCAAATTGTGACCAATGGCTGAACAGGTATTTCTTAGTTTCTCCGACGGATTTAATGATTTATCAATCTTATTAATGTTTGCTACTACGAATTCTTCGTCGTAATGTGAAGTTGGAAGGGCTTTTCCGGATGGGATTCTAGAAATAAGATCAGTGAAGCCCATGTCTTTTCCTGCGATATGTTTGATTGAGAAATTAAAAGGTAATAATCTGTCTACCCATCTTGTTAATCTACTGTGGTAGGTTTTATTTCCGTGGTTTGGTGAAAGAGCGGATAATAGGGCCTTGTGATCAGTGATTATTTCGAAATCAGAGCCGTAAAGGTAATTTTTATAATGCTCAACAGCCCAAACAACCCCTAAAAGTTCGAGTTCGTTAGTAGAGTATTTAGACTCGTGAGGATTTAAAAAACGTGACGCAAATGAGATTGTTTTCCAATCGTTCCCATGGAGTTGTTCCAGCGAGGCTCCAAGTCCATTGTGTGATGCGTCTGTTTTCACTCTAGTTTTTCGTTTTACATCGAAATGTGTATTCTCTGTTAAATTAACGATTTCTTCTTTTATTCTTTCAAACGCTTTTGTATGATCATCGTTCCATTGGAATATTGATTTCTTATTTAGGAGCGGTCGGAGTGGGCTTCCTAAGGATGCAAGGTTTGGGACAAATTTAATGTATTGGTTTATAGAACCAAAAAATGATCGTAATTCTTTCAGATTCTTCGGTATAGGTAGGTCTTTGATAGCTTTCGATTTGTCGAATAACGGGGTAATTCCTGATTTAGAGATTTTAAATCCCAACCATTCTATTTCTTTTTGAAAGAATTTACATTTTGACCATTTTACGGCAAAGTTGTATTCGTCGAGGGCGATAGAATTTTTAATACAATATTCTTGTGGTCTAAGAATGTTCCTTTGGAAGAAATTAAAATGTCGTCCAAGTAACAATTTGTAAATGGGATTGAACCTAACGTAGAGTCCATTACTCTTTGAAATTCGTTGGGCATATCCCCTAAGCCGTAAAAACCAGTTAAAAATTGGTAAGTACCAGTAATGTCACCGCCCACAATACTGAAGTTACATTGGTTACTAGTAAATTTGTCTAATGCTAATTGACTGTATGCATTTTTTAAGTCTAGATTAGTAAACCACACTTCTCCAACGGAATCATTAGTAATTTGTGCCGCGACGTTGTCTACAAGTTCGTGGATGTTTGGCATTTGATATTTGTTCTTGTAAATCTGTTTGTTTATGAACTTGGAATCTAATGCCAGTTTGATGGATTTGTCTTTTTTGCAAGTGATGACTATTGGGCTAATAAATCTGTCTTCGTCGCAATTTTCTAATTTTTTAATATGTCCCTCTGCTTTTAATCTATTGAGTTCTGTTTTTACCGCATCCAGTAAATGTAGGGGGACTCGTCTTCCTTTTAGTTGGATTGGTTTTAATGGTTCGTGAAAATGGGTAATTTTCATTTGATTTTTAATTTTTCCAATCCGAAGGAATAAATTTTTAAATGACTTTGATATATTAAGGATTTCCCTATCTTGGTTTGTTTGGGAAATGGAATTTACTGACTTACACTGCTTGTTGGTCTGGAAGTGTGGAAAATGTTTCTGAGAGACCTCTATTCCCACTTTTGGAAGGTTGTCGTTTCCTAAGATATTCCTTTCATGTCCCTCGGTTAAGAAGAATTGACAGTCGTTATCTGACCAACCATTTGAGAATATCGGAATCTTCACCTTTCCAGTGATGTTTATGGCATTATCCGTGAATCCACAGTAAAGGTCTCTGGTTGTCTTATCCACCGGATAAATTTTCAAGTATGGATCGCGTAATTTCAATTCGTGAAGTACGTTTTTCTTAAGAAAGCTCACTGGGCTAGCTGAATCCACTTGAATGTTTAAAATTACTTGGTTTTCTTTTCCGAGTCCGATGTTTAGTAATTTCTTCAGTTCCTTTCCGTCGTTATCAAAAATTGTAGTTACATTTAGTACAGAGTAATCGTCGTTTTCACTTTGTCCAGATTCCGACCATGCGTTTATGACACCGCAACATTCTCTATCCGCGTGGTCGGTATTTACATCCGGGAAATCCGACGGATTAAAATCTGTATTATCTTCAATTTGAGTATTTACAATGTTTACATTTTTACGTCGAGATCTACAAAGTCTGGTGAAATGACCTTTGAATTTACAAGAAGTACAAGTTGTGTCCTTTGCTGGGCAAACTGCTAAGTGTCCTTTTGAGAATGAACCGCCACAATTCATACAGCTGTTACTTCTTTCGATGTTGAGAGTTGGTTCTCTTTTGACGTTAAAATGGTTGTTTGGTTTATGTACAGATGATCCGTTGGATTTAAAATTATTAGTTAACTTCAAGTGATTTAAAATCCCTTTTTCATCGATAAGTGCTACGTTTAGTGCTTCGCGTGGAGGGAGGGTTTCTGTTAATAATTTCCTTTGTATATTGTAGTTTTTCATATTATTTATGAAAATATCTCTTATCCACTCTTCTTCTCCTGCGGATATGTCGCACTTTTTAGCCATTTCAGCTAAGGCACCCCAAAATTGTTCGAGGGATTCTCTGTCGCGTTGTTTTCTATTTAACAGTTTATGTCGTTCAAATGTGACGTTTGATTTTCTTACGAAAGCAATCGCTAAAAACTCCCAGAATTCTTTAAAAGAAATTTGTAAGACTTTCACCTTGGTAAATTTCTGTCCGAAGATCCTTTTTCCTTCATTTCCCAATGCCAGATATAAGACTGAACGTAATTTCTTGTCTGCTTCTTCTATTCGCATTCCGTTAAATTTCTTAGTTTCGGTTTTTATCGAAGCTGTTTCTTCTTCGTCATATCTTCTTTGTTCTTGGATATTTCTCTCCAATCTCAAGCGTCTTTGGGCGTCTGTTTCACCGTCCGGTGGGTTTTCCAAATTTGGTGGTAATGGATGTTGTCTCTCCGACGGATTGAGTAGATTTTCTATATCTATGTTTTCTTTAGCTATAATTGCTAATTGAAACAGATCACTCCAATCTTCCCAAGGGATGGGTGGGTCTACCGTATGGTTTTGCCAAAAGGGAGGTATTCCTCTCACGTTAGATTCGTTAGATGACTGCGCCATGATAAAATGTTACTTTGTTGTAGCTAATTCTAAATTAAAACTATTAAAAAGAATAAGAAATAAGATGAATTAGTCGGTAAGTTAAAACATTAAAACAATGAGAGATCATTCTCTCCGCCGGAGAGAATGGCTAGTGAAGGTCATAACTAAGTGACCGGTTAATTAAATAAGTATGTTTAGCAATAATTGCAAAACCTGATGTAAAATCACAACAGAGAATTGGGTATTGATACGCTTCTTCAATAAGTTTCACATGTCTGCAAAAAAAAAATTTAAAACACAGAAAACTTTTTATTGTGAAGAATTTGGATTTTTATAGAAAGATTTTATCCCGTTGGTATTTAATTAGAAGATTCCTACCAATGTACAGCTATTTTAAATAAATTGCCTTGTAAGGAGTTGCCGTTTTTTGCAACAAAATGGGAAATTGATATCAAGACTTGGACGTTTCTTCCGAAATGAAAGCATAAAGAATTTTTTAAATAAAAAACAAAGAGGGTTTTGATCTCTCGAATTGCAATACGTGCAAGAGTGGTCTAAAGGCGCAGGTTCAGCAAACTCAACATCTCAATTTTCGTTCCAGTTTATATTTCAATCAGTCATAGTGTTATAAATCGTCTGGATTCTCAAAAAGTTATAAACTTCAAAAAAATTTTATTAGATTTTTTTATTAATGTTTTTTTCTGGCAAGCGATTTTGGCTTACGGCGCAGTCAAACTTGTAAATTATAAAAGAGTTGTGAGTCTAATGTGAGCCTAATGAGTTGTGAGTAGAAAGCAATTTTTCAAATTTATTAAAAGCAATTAGCATTATCAAAACATGTGTGTATTTTATGTCAGTTCAGTTCTTACATGTACTCCAAACTTCAACTCTTCAACATATTTTTCGCCATTAACTTTTTTCACTCTTATTTTTTACCCAAAATTGTACCCATAATCTATACCCAAAATTCATATCTCCATTTCCAAAATCCATATCAAGTGCAATTTGATATTGATATCTACTCTAGGTGAAAAACGAGAAAAAAAGCAATCTCATTTCAAGGCTAGTAATGTACTGAGTTTTCATACATGGGTACGAGAGCGCACGAATTACTCAAAAAATACCAGAAGTTTTGCGTTTTGCATTATTTAACAAAAATTGGGTACCAAAGAAAAGCGAAAAATGTCAACACCAAACATGGACCAGACTTTATTTTAAAAATTTGTCGAAAAAAAATGTCCCATATTTTTGGATAACTTAAGTAACTCAGGCTTAAAAAATTGATTTCGATGCAAATTATTTCTGTTATTCTTTGCTTCTCAAGAAAACAATGAGTTTATCCGGGCAAAGGTCAGCTATAAAACGAAAACAGCCATGCGGAATCATTTTAGCAAAATTTATTGTTATTCAAGGTTTTCAAATCATTCAATCATGTACCTCGATCGCAAAAATTGAGAACATTGAAGATCAGATTAAATTTCACCTTCGTGTTAATATTTTTTTCTGCTTTCTGATACTTTGTTCTATGAAACCTTCTTGTGCACCAAAATTTTAACAGACTATGCACAGTTTGTATGCAGATTTTCAATAGATTATATTCGGATTAGATAGAAATCATTCACATGTTATATACAGATTATATGCAGATTATTCAGGCTATCTAAAATTTGTGTACACGTTGTAAGCCAAAGTTCTAACTTTTGTCGCCTATAAACTAATATCAGTACCAAAAAGTTACAATGCACTCTTTTCAGTTGATATTTTGAGCTGAAGTTATATCTGAACAAAAACTATTTAAAAAAATGTAGGAACATTAGAAAATGTCGCCAATTTTTGTGAACCTGCTTTCTGATACTTTGTTTTATGATATAGCTGATGTTATGATGTTTTAACTGAACAAAAACTATTAAAATCAAAAATGTAGGTAATATGTTGCTGCAAAAACTCATTGTGCAAATTGATATTGCCTTTTGTGTCAATACTTTTAAAAATATCGAACCTTTCAATTATTAGCCTATCAATTAAAATTATACTAGAAAAGTTATTCAGGCGATGTAAATTTTTGTGTAGATGTTGTAAGCCGAAGTTCTCATTTTCTCGCCTACCAATTAATATCAGTGTCATAAATTTAAATTGCACTCTTTTCAGTAGATTTTTTGTGCTGATGTTGTGACTGAAAAAAAAACTATTAAAATCAAAAATGTAGGTAATATGTTGCTGCAAAAACTCATTGTGCAAATTGATATCGCCTTTTTTTGTCAATCTTTTTAAAAATATCGAACCTTTCAATTGATAACCTATCAATTAATATTATACTAGAAAAGTTATTCAGGCGATGTAAATTTTTGTGTAGATGTTGTAAGCCGAAGTTCTCATTTTCTCGCCTATCAATTAATATCAGTGTCATAAATTTAAATTGCACTCTTTTCAGTAGATTTTTTGTGCTGATGTTGTGACTGAAAAAAAAACTATTAAAATCAAAAATGTAGGTAATATGTTGCTGCAAAAACTCATTGTGCAAATTGATATCGCCTTTTTTTGTCAATCTTTTTAAAAATATCGAACCTTTCAATTGATAACCTATCAATTAATATTATACTAGAAAAGTTATTCAGGCGATGTAAATTTTTGTGTAGATGTTGTAAGCCGAAGTTCTCATTTTCTCGCCTATCAATTAATATCAGTATCTCAAATTTAAAATGCACTCTTTTCAGTAGATTTTTTGTGCTGATGTTATTACTGAACAAAAACGATTAAAATCAAAATATAGGTAAAATGTTGCTGCAAAAACTCATCGGGCAAATTGAATTCGCTAATTCTTTGTCAACTTTTAAAAAAAATCATACAAAAAAATTATCCTAAATATGACATTCCAAGAAAGTTTTGCTGTATGTTTTTTTCTTTGTAAGATCTTTTTAGATTGAAAAGTCAAAGAACGGATTTTCTGTCATTTGTGATTTGCGGTAAGAATCTTAAAATTATTACATAGATTAAGAGCAAACTATCAAAGCTACCCTCAAAAATTTACCAATTTTATCCGGGTCTGAAAAAGCCAGATTTCCTAATCTGCGCTAAGTTTTGCATCGTAGTAAACTCTTTTTCAAGCGAGTGGAGTTTAAAGTTTGTTGATGCGACATTGTTCGTGCGACGTTGCGACCTTCTCAGCGAGAGATAGTCAGTGTTAAAATTTTATTAAGCTCGACTGTTACTTACATTTTTATTCATTTTTTTTTTGGCAAAAAAATCTGTTGTATCTGCCCAGAATTATTTTAGCTCATTAAATAGAATTGATTTTTGCTCGTTGATAAATCGTTTTTATACATATTGTTTATTGTATAACTTCCATATTAATCAATCTTAAGCCATTTCATCGCTGCTGGAAAGTCATCCCACTTTCGGCAACTAACTTTGATTAAGCTTTTTACGAAACCACAGTTCCAATGCAATTTTTAATGGGCGTCAAAAATAAAATAGACTTAATCAGTAAATTAGGTGGAACGCTGCTGAAAGCACGCGATAGATGATGAACAAGAAAAATATCAGACGTACCTACTTTTAATTCAAGTGTTTCAAGCAGTCAAAATGGGTAAGGCGTGAAAAGAATTTCAATTCAGCTATAATGTCCTGTATATTGTTTCAGTATCTCAAAAAGAAGAATTGGGTCAGGAAAAATGTAAGTAGAAAATAAGAATTACTTATACTTATTCCCAAAACTCTTAGTAGTCAGTCTCTATCAGTCTATATTTACTAACTGTAACACTGAATTAAAATTTTTCAGCTATGCTCAAGTGCTTTATCTTTTGGGAATACACCAGTGGCTAAAATGGTTCAACTCCACCACACGGAAAAGAATTTAGCACAGTCGATTTAAAAAAAAATGAACCACGAATATAAATGCAACTTGTTCTTATGCAAACGCTTAGTGGGAAATTATAGAGATTCTGTTTGCGGCCACCTTATTGTTTTTGCTAGACATAAAATCAATTTCATTAGAAAAAAGTGCTTCACAGAGGCTCAAAATATGCACTCGGTTAAAAAATTTTGAGTTTGACATTTAACTGCAGAGCATGCAGAGATTATTTTTTTTTCTTTTTCGTAGCTTTTTTTTTGTAAGAAACTTGCAATAATTTCAATCTATTTCAAATGTTCCAAAATTTGCAGTTTTTCATAAAAATGATTGCAAAATTTTTCCACGATTTTAGATTCTTAAAAACAAAAGGGGAGAATATAAAATATTGCAAGACTCTTGCAAAATGTACGTTTCATCGCAAAATTTTTTCAAGATTTGCTTTCCAAGAATAAATATATTTTTTAAATTTGAAATCTATATACAATTTTTGATAGCACACACTGTCTGTTTCTACAATCATTTTAGAACTTTCTGGAAAACCGGAAAGATCAAGTTGTTCTTTCAGAAAGTTTTTGGTGCTTGGTTCTTTGCTTAATCCGTTGATGTCATTAGGTCATCAAATCATCCTGAATCTCGTCGCTTTAACACTTCAAAACTATCATTGTCCAGCATCATCTTCGAGTATTTATTGTGCCTAGAAAATTGTTGCAGTTGGGCCTCTGGATTTTGCAAAAAGTCATCCGCATCTATTATAATTGTTTCGGCGTCCAGTGTTTGCGTAAAATAATGATAAAGTTTCCAGAGGTCTCCAAGTCACCCTTTTTCTGGGCGGATCGTTTTGAAATCCGGTCGAAATGACGATTCATGCCCGCACCGAAGATTCATGGATTAAAATAATGGATTTTTGTTGACTAAAGTGTTGTCTATATATGCGGTTATCATGGCAAATTTAGGCTAGGTAATTTTTAGTTCATTTTAAACAATTTTTTTCGAAAAATAAAAAACAATTAAATTCCCTTATAATCTATTATAATCCATTTTTGTTTTCAAAAAAATGGATTATTTTTTGTACATAAAATCCATGAAAATTGAATAAATTTTGTAAATATTGACTCTACTTTTTGCAATTTTCTGCAAAACTCGAACAAACACGTTCATCCAGGGGCGGCTAATATGTAGTAATTTTGAAGAGGCCAGTATGTAGTAACTTTCAAAAAGGTGCCTAAAAACGGAATTCTTGACCAGTTCCCCAGTACCCCCTACGTACCCCCGACGTACAACCCCACCCCCCTCCCCACGTACCCCACCTCCCCCCCTTGGAAAGTAGTTTTTTTTCCAAGTTTGTCGTCTCTTGTACATGGTGTGACAGGGATTTGAAGAAAAGCCTGAGATCAGGCATATTTTACAGTCATAGTGAATTAAGTTTTATCGGCAAAAGTCGTATTTTAAGAAAAAATAGAAGAAAAATTTTTTCAAAGTTCATAGAAAGATCAAAAACTCTGAGTAGGAATTGTATTTTGTTAAGTCAAACTTTCAATTTGGCCAATTAAAATTCTTTGAAAATGTATGGAATTGTATGGCAAGGATTTTTGTTGTCTGGAATTGTGTGATGAGCATTTTTGGTGTATGGAGGTCAACCCGGCTTTAATTTTTAATTTCTATTGTTTTTAGAAAATTTATGAAAATTGTATGACAAGCATTTTCTCCATACACTTGACGTATGGAATTGTTTCATAAGGATTTTTGTTGTATAGAATTGTATGATAAGCATTTCTGGTGTATGGAGAAGGCACTATTTACAAGAAGGCACTAAAAACTAAGTTTTTGCGGCTCAAAACCAAATGTTGTCTTCATTTCAAGTCTGGATCTGGTATTTGCTCCTATTATCAGGCTGCTCGCTCGCTGGCTTTATTCTCGACACCGGAAAAATGTTTTGGAAATTTTTAAATGTCGTTCAAATACGACTTTTAATATGATATATCACTCGAACCGTTCCAATCATTGTTTTTGTACAGTATTTTGCGTTTTTATTGTGATTTCATTTTTTGAGTTTCTTGGGCAAACTGTTTTATCATGTTGAAGTTGTTTAATCTGTGATTGGAAAAGCATTAATAATTTTTAATACATTTTTTCAATTGTCAGAAAAACAGATTTGAAATTTTCACTTTTTGTTCTGATCTCTAGCGAGTGAAGCGTAATTATGTTATTATGAGGAAAGTTTTTTTGGGTAATAAAAAACTACTCTGCACTGCAAAATATAGTTTTCAAAGCTTCATTTTGAGCTGCTTTGGGCAATGAAACGATTTTTTTTTTCAAAAAGAAACGAAAGAAAGTTTTTTTATCTTATATTTTGTTTAATTTTGGTTCTTAACTTGAAAAAATCTATGTAATTTTTTTTATTTACCTGCAAGGGATTTTTTCAATTCAGCGTATCACACTACGCTCTCTAATATTACCTAAATTTCTTCGAGAAAAAAAGATAAAAATGGGATCGGACTTTCCTGTGCTACTTGCACAGCTACCGGCTTCTACTCAAGATTATTGTTTCAGATATCAAAATAAATCTCATTTCAAATAATTTTTTAAACGTTTTCCCTTCTGAAAATTGGAAGCTTCGATTTTCCTAATCATCTATTTGGTCTTATTTGTTCCTCCGCCTAAAACTCTCAAGCGTCCTCCAGCTATAATTTGTTAAATACGACATTTACAAGTCAAATTTTTAGACATAATTTACATACGAAAAGTTACTATGAAAAATGCGCTGATTGGGAGTTCTGTATATTAAAAGTTAGCTGGTTGCTGAAGAAGTAGCAGAGAATGCTACGATCACAATGATTTAGAAAAAGAAAATAGAAAAAATGGGAAAAATAGAAAAAAAAACTTAAGAATCAAAAACATCCAATTCAAGGCTGAAAGAGCCTTACTATGATTCCGCACTTGACCTTCACATGAACTTACTTTGAGGTATGTAACACTTTAGAAAAATCTGTCTACGCCATAGTATTTCCTACTCCGTGAAATGGTCGGTTCAAAAAAAAGCGGAAATCACATTTATCTTATATAATCATACAACTATCAATCAAATTTTTAATTTGAAATTTTGAAAAAAAACTGACTCTAAATTAGTACATTTTTTTAAGAAGCTTTTCAGATTTTTATGTATTACTAATATAACAGCAACCTGTTATTCCTGATTAACATACGCAATATACACTTTGCCGTTAACTTTCAGGAAACTTATATGATTTCATCGTTCAGTAAGCTCATTCAATATCTATGGTATTACAGTATACGCATGATCTTTCCCTATTTTGGCTTTACTTTTTTGCAACTTCACTTTCAAATTGTGTAAATTAGAAGTTAACCTAGGTCATGATCATTTTGTAGTTCAAACATTAAAAAAAAATCGTAAAAAACAAGCCAAAATTGACCTCGTTTTCCAGACACTCCAGATAAAAAAAAGTTTTCAAACTTTTAGAAAAGCTGACTTTATCTTTTTTCTGAAAAGCAAAAAAATAAGGGACCAAGTTAACATCCTCCCCCCTAACACGTTTAGGGGGGAAGGCTGTTAACTTGGTTCTAAGCTGGGAACTTTCAGCCAATCAGGATCGAGCATTTTACATGCAGCGCTTAACAAATTTAATTTAAATTCAGCGCTGGGGTGGAGGATCTTAACTTGGTCTATTTGGGGGGGGGGGGGGGGGGGGGGGTTGAAGATGTTAACTTGATCCAAAATAAATTTAGAAATCATTCAAAAAACCAACACCAACCTCTCAGCGAACAGGAAAACGGCAAAAAAACACCCTAAAAAACTAATTTTTTGATGATAGATCCCGCCCGAGAACTTCCTCATAAAAAATTTGAGCGAAATTGAACAGTTGTTTAGGACGGGCAAATGTTCTAATATTAAACATTCATGAGGTTATACGCTACTGACAATAGACTAGTTCAATAGGCGATATTGTTTTTTTGGTGTTAAAATTGTTGCAAATTTAATTGAGCCGAAGCGTAATTTTTTTCTTGATTCTTTGTTATCAAATATGCTAGTTAGACATTAGATTTGTTATGTTGTCTGATTTAAAACTCAACTAGGCGGCAGGTGTTATCTGAATGACGTCATTGAGCATATGATTTTTCAAATAGATAAGAATAGCTTTCAGGTTCTCCGCTAAAAGAAATGGCCTGATGAGGAAAAATAACAGGAATTGAGAACAAAGGTATTAAGCTCAAACTTGTGCGTTTGTCAGGAATTAAGTTCAAGGTTGGATATTTGACAGGATTGAGATCAAAGTTAGGGACAGGAATTGAGATCAAACGTTTGGTATCTCAATTGATAGCTGATATATTTAGTAACTATGATTGGACTTGCTGGTAACCTATAATCTAAAACGCTTTTACATATATACTTATATGTATATTGATTTCCCAAACAAAATACGGATTCCAATTAAAATTTACCGTTTCCACTTTTAATTTGCGGATTCCGCTAACAATTTGCGGAATTCGCTTATATTTGCAGATTTAGCAACAGCTCATATTAACCATACACCGTATTTATTTTGTTTGTGGATTCCATAAACTGTTTCGGACACCTTAAATACTGTTGCAGGCTCCCTAATTTTGCCAATTGTTGGATCGATAGTGAGCGGTGTTCTGTTTCAGTGGAATTCAAAACAGCAAGCAAGATCAAAGAAAAGAAGCAACGTTGCGGATTCGACGACAATTCTGAGTTTGGCCTGCTGCGGAATCCACTTACAAAGCACAGAAAGCACATTTAGACCTCGTAATGTTTCGCACTCTGATTGAAACGTAAAGATAAAAATCAGATGTTTTGTAGATTTAATACTCAATTAAAAGCTTTAAAGATTCGAATTGTCATCTGTGAAATAAAAACTGAGTTCAAACTGTTTTTAGAAGCAAATGCGATTGCTTTGTTTTTTGTTCTAAAAGATTGACTCGAGCTCCTTAAAAAGATAAATTATGTTTACATTTGTTTACTTGGTAGTAAAATTTCAGAAAATTCACCTGTTTTTTTTCGTAGCAGTTTTTTACTCAATTGTTTTTTTAACCTATAAAAACACTTTTTTTCTTTGCACTGGGAGCAAGCATTTTGTCTTTGAATTTGTTTTAAATTATTTGTTTTGTCTAAACATTTGCATGAATTTTTTTGGCACAAGTCTAAACTGTGCTTTTTTTGAGTTTGCTAACAAAAAAAGTATTTATTCCGTCTGAGAATTTTCGTGAAAGTTTTTGGCACAAGTCTAAATTGTGGTTAAAATTTATTTAAGTTACAAAAACAATAAAGAGCAGTGGATCCAGCTCAATTTTTTTTGTGAATAAATTTTGATATTCCTTTTTTGATGTGCATATTTCGTTTCGTTAAATGAAACACAAAATTTCTCACGCAATACAAAAAACCTATTATTTATAACCAGGGATATACTGTGACAAAAACTTGTCTTGGATCAAAGAAATACATAGCGATTCAATGTTGTTGTTGTTCCATGTTTTTTTTATCAGTTCAGTCCTATCGAATCAATGATACTTTTTCAACTCAAAGCCTAAAATAGGTTTTTTAAACAAATAGTTTTTTATCAGAAAATTCAAAATCCTGCAGAATTTCATATTTTCAACAATTTTTTCGAATAAGTGATTGAAATTAGGGATAAAAAACTAAGTTTGTGATTGACAATTTTCTTTCTAAAAAGTAACAATTTTCGATAATTTTTGAATCCAGTGAAAAAGTTTTTCAGCAGCAGTGTCTGTAAAGTCATATGTAAAGTTTTGTAAAGTCTATATTTATACTCCATAGCTTTAATTTCTTTGGAACGGTTGACGTGCTAAACGCTTGTTTACAAAGTTCAATTATTGCTGCCCTCATAGCTTTCAATAAACCCCGACTTTTGCTTACCAAAAAAGGCTCGCTGTTGCTCAGCAAACGTAAATAAATGTTTGAACTACAGTTGAAAATAATGCAAGTTGAACTATGGCTGCATATATTACAAGGACAGTAGCCTAGCGCATACACTTTGCGACTGGCGGCTTCGGCATAGGTTCGAATCCCACCTAGGTCATTTTCTTTCTAAAACTCAAGGATGCGCCAATCTTGACGGGACATAAATTCACGCTCAGTAACCGGGCTCGAACCCCCCAAGAAAACCTTTTTGTGTTTTATTAAGCTTTTTAAACCAGTTCAAAAACGGCCTTCACCGACCTTGATTGACAGGTTTTTGGCTGTCATAACCGTGTTTGGCCAAAGTGTGAACGCACTAACACGCTAAAATTTTGGTGCTTTGTGACAGAATAAATTTTATTGGTCCAAATGTTATATGCTGAAAAAACCGTTTCATTACTTAAAGTTAAATTTGTGCCGATTAAAATTAATAATTCTGATTCAATAAATTTTTTTGCCCGACAGCAATTTTAAACGACCAGAACCAGAGCACATTTTTGTGCGGTGACCCGGGAATTGGCGAGCGAAGAGAGAGCAAGTAGTTGGCGAGCAGTTGGTGAGTCTGGCAGGAGGCGAGTCTGGTTGGCTGAGCAGTTGACGAGCAGTTGGCGAGTCTGGCAGGAGGCGAGTCTGGTTGACGGAGCAGTAAGTGAAACTGGCAAGTAGTTGGTGACCACAGAGAGATATTCCGGCCAATTTGGAGAAGGCAGTTGGCGGGTGTTGTGGACCAACCGCCCCCATCCCCCCAGCAAACGGCGACATGTAACGCCCGATTAGGTGGTTTCTCATCAACATCGCAACATGGAGCTGAAGGCCTGCCAATTAATCTTTAGCCTCTTACGCAGATTGCTGCAGGCACTAAAACTCAGCAAAAGGTCGGCGAACTTAAATCAGAGCATAACTCAACCACACCGGTTTTCAGATGCAAATCAGTAGGTGAATGCTCAACAAGGTCAGCTAATTTTGAAAAAGTTCCATTACTTTTGTAAGTTAATTACCTCCTCATATTGCAGTTGTTTCGGCAGTACATTCTGTAGGTCATCCCACCTACTTTAGTCAGTTCTATAATCCGATCTTCGCATCGTGGTTTCCTGCAACTGCAACACCGAATCCCGCAGTTTGTAACCACTAGCTTTGATTGAGTCATTTCTTGTATTTGAGGCAGTAATACCTGTTACCCCTCCAAAGACCGTAACGTTCCCCTACGGTAGCGGTAGAGCAAAATTCATTTTTTCACTCCGCCACACGAGCGAGCACCCTTGCAACCACCAATTGCGTCGCATATTCCTTGCTCGTCCTTTCCTCAGCAATATTTTTCGCATCCAGCGGCATCGTGCGTATTC
Source organism: Symsagittifera roscoffensis (assembly GCF_963678635.1). Classification (NCBI taxonomy): domain Eukaryota; kingdom Metazoa; phylum Xenacoelomorpha; order Acoela; family Convolutidae; genus Symsagittifera; species Symsagittifera roscoffensis. The sequence continues at coordinate 35,107,520 of NC_087063.1, read as the reverse complement.
CAACCTGTCCCGAAATATGTCAATCCGCAATCCCAATCGATATCCGTTCGGGACTTAGCCGAAGTCTTGGCATCGAACAGGAAGGTTCCATTACCCGAATAGGAACTTTCCTAGTATGATGGTAATCCGTTGGAATGGCATAAATATGTAGGTCTGTTTCGGAGTGCGACTGAGTCGCAATCAACTCTATCGGATGACGTCAGGCTGACGTACCTTAAAACACTGGTAACTGTGAAGGCTAATTTGCCAATAGCAGACTTTACGTATTTAGTTCAAATGCCCAGGGTCTTTGAACAAAAACTTGGGCAACCTCAAATCATCGTGAGCGCCAGCCTCGAAAAATTTAACAGCGTTCAACCAGTGAAAAAGCTCAATTCAGGAGGCATTATTAAATTTTGTTTGTGTTACATCAAGTCTTGTTCATGTTTTTCGATCGTTGTCATATGAGGACGGTCTGAAAGGGCGCCATCTTGAACCAAGCTTTATGTAAATCGCCTCCGAACATGAAAAAGTCTTGATCGTTCTTCACTATCAAGCGCAATTGTTATTGCTTGATTTTAACGAGTGATTGGAAAAAAAGGCCAAAATGCATGAGCGTTGAAAAGCTTTTCCTGGTAAAGCAAAAATCGAGGAACCCATTAAGACAAAAGCTACTATCCGAGTATTTGCATCCAGCACTACGCCGAACAATGTTGAATTTTCTCCCTTCCCGCAGTGCGCTGATACAGATCCGTTATGGGGTTTGAAGATTTTCAAGGAAAATAACCCTTCTCAAGGGGTTTAATTTTTCAGCTGAGATCACATGTTTGCTTAGTTGCCCGAAAGCTAGGAAATGCGCTAAACTTGAGTGCGAAAGTACGCACAATGTCTTCTTGCATGGTGCTGACCGCATTTCCCGCTCGGAAAAAAAAGAAAACAAATCTTCTACTGGAAAAAAACCGGCAAAAAAATCATCGTCGTCTTGTTCCGCATCGGTACAGGTCATTAAAGGTCTCTCCAGGTTAATGAATTAAGTGTTTCATCAATGTCAAAAACCAACAACGCTCTCGTTTTGTGTGATTCCGCGAGCAATCATTCGTGGCTTTCCGCAAGCTTCGCCCGCCGTCTGAACATGTCAGAGAAAAAATTGATTTGACGCTAAATAGTTCTAAATCAACGTATTTGATTTCGACGGAGTTAATCGAAGGCTCACTATACGCTGACATAAGTTACGATTATAACTTCAATGTAACCGCTTATGTTTCGGATCAAAATAATGTTGGGCCTCAAAAGGTTGTTGTTCCGGCCCTTCAAAAAAGTATCCATACCTGGAACTAAAAAAAGCCAGTTAGGCATGATTATTCGGACATCGAAATGGTTTTTGATCAGGACTTTTACCACCACATAAGTCCGCTTGGTTATTTTCATGAAGCATATAGGAAAACTTAATCGGCTGTTCGTCTGCCAGAAGGATGGCTTTTGAGTGGCCCACTCCCCTCATCGTCTGGGTTGTTATCAGCTTATTTCAAGTGCAATGCTGAAGACGTGGAATTTGCTAGTCAGGTTGAAGCGTGGTATGAGTTAGAAAGCTATAGAATATACAAGCAAGCTGCTGCTCGTTTAGCAGCCGATCAGCGAGCGCACAACCTTCTTGAATCAACAACATACCGAGTAGCAAAATTATGGGCCTATGATAGCAGTTCTTTACCCAAAAATTACTACTCAGCGCAGGCTCATATCAGGACGCTTGAAAAACGGCTCGACAAGGATAGTGTTTTGAAGAGTAAGTATAATGAGACAATAAAAGAGGACCTCGAGAAAAGTTATGTCATACCGGTTAGACGGCACGATCCGCAGCTCCGCGTCTCCGTTCCACCCGCGAATGGTATTTACCCCTCCAAGCTGTCCTCAACCCAAGCAAACCCAATACAATTCGTTGGGTTTTAAATGGTGCGTCGAAATTTCACGGCCAATCTCCAAACAAATCTTTGCTCGTTGGGCCTGATTTATTGCAAAGTTTGGTACATATGTTAATCCGCTTCCGCCAACATCAGTTTGCCGTCTCCGCGTACCTCGAGGGTATGTTTCTTCAGGCTGAAGTACCCCCCTGTGATCAACCGTCTTTGCGTTTTTGTGGCGCGAGGATGACACACATGGTGGCGCGCATGTGTAAGTTCTTCAGTATATCCGTCATAATTTCGCTGCCAGGGACTCCCCGACGTTTCCGAACCTCACACTTCAGCAAACAGCTAGGGATAACATGGAGGATTATTTGGATTCACTCGAAAGTATGGATTCACTCGAAAGCAGTTTTAAATGATCAGAAGCAGAGCACATTCGCAAACATTTGGACTTTCTTGATTCCCTTGCTGGAGTTTTTATTTTGATAATTTTCAAATTGTATTCTAGCAAAATATATGAAAGTTCCGTTTTTTCTTGGACCGTTGCAACTTTCCCTAAAATTGTCATCAACAATTTCTTTAGCCACCCAGAGCCAATTTTTTATCGTGGGTTTCCAAAAGGTTCTTGCTCGTATTGTCTCAATTAAAACAAAAAAGTGTCAAAGTTAACTAAGCTAAAAACTGTCAGCTTCAAACTTTTTAAACAAATTTTTAAAAATGTTTCGAAAAACTTTGCAAAACTTGAGCGAGAAAGTTGTCTTGATAACATTCTGACTGTGCAATTGTAAAACTTCATCTTTTTAACTGCATAACATGAACAGCCACCAACGGGGTGCTCTGATGATTTTTGAAGAGTATAGGCTGTTGTTTTCTGTCATACTTTTTGTTGAATTATTTAACCCCGCCCGAAGCATTCTTGTTGTTTTTTCACATAATTGATGAACACTGGAGCCAAAAATGGTTTCAGAAAATTTTTATTTAGACAGCCAAGCATGGATATATCAAAAACTAGCAAAAGAATTGAGATGCAGACTATCCAAACTTCTAATCTATCATCTTTGGGAATAATGTTTAAAACTAAACCCGCTGAGGTCTTTAAAAATTTGGATCGAAATTCGTTTTCCTTATGCCTTCATTCTCACTAGTGAAACAAAGAGACTGGCAGTCTCAGGGTGAATGATTTAGTTGCTCTTCAGAGTTTTCATTTAATAAAATATATATGCAGCAAACCACAACGGTTCGATTCAAAAGAAATTTTGCTTTAAAAACTTCGTTTTTGCAAAAATTTGGCAATTATTAAGTCCCGCTAAAAGTGATGACTTGTAAAACAATTTTTAAAATGAACTTAAAATCCTTTTCTAAATTTCACACGGTATAAAAATTGAATCAATTTTTTTTGTCGATTTTCATCTGATGGAACAGCACTAATTCATTTTCGAAATTTGATTTTTAAAAATTGATCAAATAGCGGATTTCCAAAAAATTTTCAAGAATTTTGTCTCTCCCAAAGCACTATAAAAACCTGTTTTGGCTAACTTTTCTTTGCCGCAAGCAAAATCTTGAAGAAAAAAAACATGCCAAAAAATTCGTTTTGAGGCACTTTTTGGAAAAACGTGACCAAAAATCGCGTTTTTTTTGGCGCGCGCTCGACCCTCAAACTTAATATATGTTGGCGCCAAAGGCGCCTCTAGAAAAATTTTAGGGTCCGTCACCCAAACTGGATATATCAAAATAGTACAAAGGGGGGAACCTTTGGGTCGGCAGGGGTCGAATCCCTGAAGGGAAGAAACGTCCCCCGCAACAGGGTGACAATGGTAGGAAAAAATGCAAGTTGGAACCAAAAAATCCGTCAAATGGTAAATTCGAATTAGTCTTAAAACTAGATCTGAAGAAAATGATTGAGCGGAGAAGAATGAATGAGTAATTCAGAATAATTGGAATTTTTCTGAGCTCTTCAGGAAATTTTTAAGCCTTTGTTTTAGTGTTTTCTAATTTTAATCTGGCATAATAGGCTTTTTAATTTCTTAATGGTTCGCTTAAGAAAAACAAAAAAAAACTCGTTTTGTTCAGAGTTCAAAATAGAAAAACGCAACAAAATTCAATTGTTCTGAGCGGCAATCCGACCGATTTTAACTGCATTACTTTTTTTGATCAAAACTTTGATTTTTTTTTCCACAAAATTCTACGGTGAAAAATTATTTCAGGACCACATTTCCTAAAAGAGGCATTACATTTATCTGAATGTCAGAATAGATACCAAAAAATACAAATTCAAGTATGTCGCCATTTAGAGGGGCCGAGAAATTCACCTTGCCTCAAAAAACTGAATTCACCTGAAAAAAATTGTTTAAATTATGATCTTGGAGTTTTGAAGCATATCATATCAAAACATATTTTGAAAAAATCAAGAATGTTAATTTTCATCAACATTCTTTTTGCTACGAAAGGAACTCGTGCTACTTGCAATTTATAGAAACTGGAGCATTATCGGTCTTCTAAAAAATTCAACAAACTTCAAAAGGGAAAGAGTTTATTTTTACCAAAATTCTAACTAAAAAGAATATCCAGTTAGTGTACATCTAGCACAAAATCTTCAAATCAATTGTATTCTCGAAACAAATTTCAAAAATGAGAAAAAGAATTTGTGCTAACTTTTGAAAAGAAAATTGTATGTGTGTGTATGTCTATGTGTGTAGGTGGGGGGAGGTGAGAGGTTGCCTAAATCTCAGCTCTAAGATCTTTTTACTATGACATAGCGGCGGTCTTAATGGAGAAGCGGACGCTTCGCAACCAGGAATTCGACCCCCTGCCGACTTAAAGTGATTCCCCTTTGTACTATTTTGAGATATCGATTTTTGGCTGACGGACCCCAAAATTTTTATACTTTTCTAGAGACGTCTTTTGCGCCAACTTATACTATTTTCAAGGGGTAACCACGCTCAAAAAAACAAACTTTTTCTTAAACTTTTTCGAAAAGCGCCCAAAAACACCCTGTTGTTTCAAAAAAGCCTGTAGCCCAAAAATTTGAGCAAAACGAGGTCTTTTTATATACTTTGGTAGCGCTAAAAAAATTTTTGTCGGCCGAAAAAAAGTCAAAAAATGTCTTAATTTTTTGACACACCCGCCACCCGTCGAAAAATTTTAGATCCACCTCTGCTATGACGCATGATGAAGTATTAGTTAATCTTTTTATAAGTTAGATTGACACTGGTAGCGCTAAAAAAAGTTTTGTCGACAGAAAAAAAGTCAAAAAGTATCCTAATTTTTTGACACACCCGCCCCGTCGAAAATTTTTTAGATCCACCCCTGCTATGACGCATGATGAAGTATTAGTTAATATTTTTATAAGTTTAGATTGACCTTGACTCTGAAATGACACCACCTCCTGATCCGTATTACAAAAACTCGCAGTAAAAAACTGCACCCATTAAAAGAAAACTCGCCATTAAGCCTCGGAGATTAATTTTTTTTAATGGAGAATAAAGGCAATTTTTTACACCAGCCAGCTTAAATCTAACTCTTAAATTTAAAAGGTTTTCAAGTTTTGTAGGCTGTCCTTTTCGTAAGTGTTTTTTCCATACTTGATGTTTTTGCTGCATAATGGCGGTACCGACTGATTTAACTTTCTGATAATAAAAATGCAAGTTTTATAAGGTCAGAAGATATTATTAGTTTTCTGAGTTTTCAATCATCTTTATCTGAAAGAACTGCATTATGACATATCACTCAAACCAAGAAAAAAAAACAAAAAAAACACAGTAGTAATTAAAATAGTTTTATTATTACGTATTTTAACACTTTTTTCGAGGCTTGTTAGTAAAAAAAATGAACTCTGAAATAATAGCAGGTCAAAAATGAACGAAACTATTAGGGTAAACTGAGCAGCTTATACATTGCTAATTTGAATTATCTGGCCAGAACGTACATTATTAGAAACTTTAAACGCGTTTTTCTCATGTTGGGAGTTTTCCATAGCTTCAATCAATAAGAATAACCAGTTGATGTACAACTAGCACAAAATTTTATAATCAGTTTTATTATCAAAATATTTCTCAAAAATGAGAAAAAAAGTCGTGCTAAAAAAAATTTGCATATGTTTGTGGCTGGGAGCAGGTGGCGAATGGCTAAACCTTCAAAATTGAATAGCTCTATTACTATAACGCAGTAGCTGATCTTAATACAATAACGCAGTAGCGGACTTAGTGGGGGCGGAAGCTTCCCACTCAAGAATTCGAACCCAAGCCAACACAAAATGAGTCCTCCTTTGTTTTATTTTGAGATATTCAATTTTGAGTGACGGACCCTTAAGATTTAAAATGTTTTTAAGATCAACTGCGGCGCCGTTATATAAAATTTTTAAGGTTGAAGCACGCGCTAAAAAAACGCAAATTTTTGGTCAAAATTTCCCAAAACGTGCCCAAACCGCTTTTTGGCCTGTTGGTTTAAAAATGCGCCTGCGACCCAAAACAAGGTCTTTTTTATGCTTTGGGAGCGCTAAAAAACAGTTTCGTCAACAAACCAAAAAAAAAGAACCGATTTTTTTACAAATCCGCACCCCTCTCATTGAGAAAATCCTAGATCCACCCCTGCTATGACGTATGAATAAGTTTAAGTTAGTTTTTTAGTAGTTTAATTTTACCTTGACTTTGAAATGGCACCACCTTAATGATCCGTAATACGACAATTCGCAATAAAAGGCAGCACACAATAAACCATAACTCGTACCACCACATTTTTTTGACGAAATTGAAAGCCATTTGTCCCAACGGTGATCTTAAATCTAACTCTTAAATTTTTTTTAAAAAATCAATTCTTACAGGTTGTCATTTGCCTTTGTGTTTTTTCCATACTTGACGTTTTTGCTGCAAGTAATGGCTGTACCGACTGAAATATTTCTGAAAAAAAAGATTAAATTTAGTTTGATAAGGTCAGAAGATATTTTTAGTTTTCTGAATTATCAATCAACAATTTCTGAAAGAACGGCATTTTGACATATCACTAGACTTCATCTGATGTTTTTTGTTAGTAGCTAATTTTACGCCAAGAAAATGACAAAAGTAGTAAGAAAAATAGTTTTGATAAAAAATATTTTACCACCTTTTTCAAGGCTTGATAGTAAAAAATTGAAATTGTGTATAAAAGGAGTTCAAAAATGAACGAAACTTATTTTAAACTGAGCAGCTTATACATTGCTGATTTAAATTATCTGGACAGAACGCACATTATTAGAAACTTTAAACAATTTTTTCATCCTGGCAGTTTTTACGCAATTCTTGATTAACTAAAAAAAATTAGCTGACCCATTTTGGGAAAAAACTTTGGTTCCAAATTTTGCGAAATAACAGCTTCATTTTATTTCGGGTAACGTTCTAACAATTTTTGTTCTCTTTGTTTTTTGTCTATTCCTAAATTTTCATCAATGTTCCTTTTTGCAACGATAGGAACTAAGCTACAATTTAGTGAGATGGAATCCCTGTCAGTTTTCTAAAATTTTCAACGAACTTTAAAAGAAAAAGAGTTTTAAGATTCAGATTTTTAAAAATCAATTCATATAGGATGTCCTTTTTCTTAGCGTGTTTCTTAGATGCTTGGTGTCTTTTGCTGCCTTGCTGCAAGTAATTGCGGCACCGACCGATTCTTGCTTTCTAAAAAAAACTCAAAATGAGTTTTTAAAGACCAAAACTATTTTCAGTGTTCTCAATTATCAACAAACAGTTTCTGAGGAGCGGCATTTTGATATATCACTCACATCATGTGATGTTTTTTGTTGTACCTGATTTTATGCAAATTTAATAAACAAAAGAACGCAGTAGTGAGAAAATAGTATTAATGAAAAGTTTTTGACCACCTTTTTCAAATTTTATTAGCCAAAAATAAGAGGTCAAAATGAACAAAATTTTTAGTTTTTATTGAGCAGCTTATATAATGCTGATTTAAGTTATCCCGTGAGGCGACAATTTGTCGCAAGCGACGACTGATCGCAAGCGACTATTCGCTGCCTTTTTACAAGGCGAAAACTCGCACCAAGCGTAAAATCGTAGCAAGCGACAATTAGCAGCACAAATAATTGCTAATTGGGGGTATTAAAAAACAATGCGACTTTAACAAAATGTTTTGCGATGGTTGTGGGGGGATTACAATCCAACGAGTGATCAAAGTTTTCAATTTGGCTCCAGTTTTGAAATAAAAACCAAAAAATGTAAAAAAAAATTTGTTGTAGAAACCCTTAATTAGCATGACTGCAAGACGTGCGTTTCTGTGGGCAAAAACCGACCACACCCAGAGGAAAAGTTATAACCCCTCAAAGAGGCTAATTTTTTTAAAAACTGATGGTTTTTTTTGGGGGGGGGGGTTAAAACTTTTTTGGCCTGTTACAAAATTTCCAGACTGTGATGGGGCCATCCAGAGGATGATTAGGAGTGCTCACGCCAGCATTCACAAATTTATCCAATTCCTGAAAAAAAACAAAGTCTGTCGGAAAATACATTGGCAAGAATAGTCGCCGGAGAAAAAGCCGTCAAGGTGGCAAAGTACAAAAATGTCAAGCCAGATTAATTGAACTACCTAAACGTTGTAGCAGCAATAATTTTCTTAAGCTACATGAGAGCCTCTCGTTCAGTTTTGAATTTTAGTTTCTTTGTTTTTTAATTTAACCCTTTCATTTAATTCCTTTTGATCTGATTGTATTTTGTACTGCTACTAATTGTCGCTTGCTACGAGTTGTCGCGTGCTGCGAATAGTCGCGGGCGATGAATTGTCGCCATGCCAACCCGTTTCGAGAAATTTTTTATTTCTAACTTGAAATATTTTTTATCTTATCTAATTTTTGCTCATAAATTCTTTTTAAAACGTTTAAATAAAGCATGGATTTTCTTAACATTCTTTAGTTTTCGTCCTAATTCTGATCAGAAATTAGCTTAATCTAGGCTATTTCTAGCTAGAAAAAGGGTACCTGGTGGGGTTCAAACACCTGACGCTGTGCTGTCTAGACGTTTGCTTTTTTTCAAAAGGTTACAGGCCTTGATGAATATTCCTAGTTTTATCAAAATAAGATGTGTTATAACAAGTGTAAGTTTTCATTGTATTGCTACTGTTATTGTATATTCTCGAAGCATGTTTATCTCGTTGCGGTTGATCAGTGAACTGATTTCTGGTTGTTTCTTTCCAGAAAGGGTTTATTTCTAAACTGAAAAAGAAATAGATCACTTCAGCACGGAAAATACGAGAAAACTAGGCTAGATAATTTACTTAAAATTTCTATCTAGAAAAACAGCCTCCGTTGGGTGCGGGAAATTGTCTGGACAGAACGAACATCATTGGAAGCTTTAATCGAGTTTTTCTTAATTCAGTTTAAGAATAGACAAAAAGCGAAGAGAAGAAAAGTTGCTTTACATTTAACTTTGTTGGGCTGTGTAAGAGGCTCCTTTTGATGTTAATATCTAATCAATTAACTCGGTAGTTCTAAGGTAATTCTTGATTAACTAGAAAAAATTAAAGTGACCCATTTTTGGGGTAAAATTTTTGTTCCGAATTTCGCAAGCCAATCTTTTTAATTCAAAATACTTAGACACTGATTTCGAAGATTATACTAAATCGAGACTCCTTAAAATTAAAAATGTTAATTTCAATTGATAATTAAACTCAAATTAAATCGTTTATTGCAGACCTACTCAAGTTTAAGTCTTCGTGATCGATTGAGAACTCATACTCTGGTTCTTCCAGCAAGTGTTTCAGCGAGTTATTACTCGGAATCGAAATGTGTTGTCGACCCGAAGCAAAACTGGAATGCGTGTTGTAAAAAGCCTTTGGTGATTTATTCAGTTGATGATAATTGGACTGATGTGCATCTTTGCTCACAAAACCTGGCAAAGTTGGTCTTGTCGATCCTTTGTTAGCTGTTGAACAAACCTGCCCGTTAGCTAAACTACTGTCGTGATCAAAAATGATGGGCACCTCCAAAATAGGCGACTTGTCTTCATTGCTACTGTTTTTGGAAATGGTATTAAGTTCTGGTGTAAAAAAGGTATTGATATCAGCTTCGTATGAGTTTTGAGGCAGCACTGTTTTTGGTGGGGTTGATTTGAAGTTTTCCGATGAACTTTTCCGTTTCAAAGTCTGTTCAAAAAAGTCTTTGTGTTTAGGCGTGTAGTGCGGCAGCGGAACTTTCTTGGAAGAACTACCACTTGTCCTGCAGATATCCAAGGGCCTAAAATCACTAACTAGGTTATTAATCTCATCTTCTGATCCGTAAACCGAACGCATTTCATCGTCATCCGAAACAATACACATCATGCTTAGACTATTCCGCAACTCATTCGGCAGTTCTAAATTCGTACTCTCGGCATTTCGATCAGAGATGTTCAAAATGTTGTCGTCAAGTTCTGAGCCTAGTAGGGGGTTCCGTGATTTCGGGACGCCTGAAGTGCTATGGAACCTCTTGATTGGACTACTCTCCAGTGGATTCGATGTTAAGTGATGCATTGATAGTAACGTCTGATCGCCCAAAGATGAAGGAAGCGGGATCAGAGTATCCGAACGTCCTCGTTGCTTTCGGTTTTGATTACTCGGCAATCCGAAATCGTTGTCTTCGGAAGTGTGCCCCGACTTCAAATCTTTGATCGAATCGATTCTCTCGTCAATTGCAATACTCTTCCTGTGCATGTAGGTAGGATTCGTGTACTTGGAGCTAAATTCCTCCCTTCGAGGTTCAATTTTCATTGAGAATGCTCCGACTGAATTTTTCGATTCGGCATGAGAAGTGTTGTTTGCTTTCGGATCGCTCTGTCCACTCACCCCTCTCAAGAGACCGTGCGTTGCTGCAACTGCGCTTGTGCGTGCTGCTGAAAATAGAAAAAGTGTAGACTTCAAATTTTTTGGATTTTAAACTATCTAATTTTTTAATTATAAAAAGTTTGCTATGATCAAGAGTGTTTTTTTTTGCGAAGCAGATTCATTAAAGCAGCTATGAAAACCTAAATTTTTCTCTATGCTAATCAGCCGAGTTTTCAGCAATTTTAAGGTCATGCAAACAAAATTTATTTAAAAACTTGTTTCAAAAAATCCAGCTAGATATAGGTATTCGCAGATTAAAGTCAGAAATATAGAAAATGTCAAATTGTTGGCCTTTTCGGTGGTCTCGCACAACTAATATTTGAAATAGCGATGTTTTCAGTTTGATTAGATTTTCGACATATTTCACGGCTCAAATGAGTGAAAACTAATTTTCGATGTCTAAATGAGCAGTTTTAGGTTACTTGACTTCGTTCAGATTCTTTGACCGAAAAGAATATAGTGCCAACAATTTAGCATTAACGACACACTAAGGTAACTTCTAACAAAAACGCCGTCATACCCAACAACGACGAAAACTAAAAACAGGGAAAGGGTGTGGCGATTAGCATGTGTTTCAATTATACGGCAATGCAAAAGATGAAAATTACAATCAGCGGCGAAATATAAGTTCCCAAGATAGGGTTGCTATTTGAGAGGGTTTTTGAAATCACGAGATCCGATATTGAATAAAATACTGTGCAAGAGATCTTTTTGAAGATTTCCAAAGGGAATTAAGAACTGGTAATGGGTAGCAAAATACTTTTTATTTTTTCTCACCATACAATTCATAAAAATCTTACACTTGTATTTTGGCTCAAATTGTGCAGTGCCTGTGCTAATTGAGTCACATGCCAATGGACGCACCACCCTATAGGGAACAGTGCAGCTGCGTGAATTAGTGTCACTGATAACGTAACAGTTACAGACATGATTACGCAACTGAAATAGAAATTATAGAAAGCTGTGCGCATATGCAGCTCGAATGAAGAACTTAACGAGGTGAAATAAATGCGAATATGATCTGATATATTTATAATATGTACTCACACATGAGCTGGGGAAAGATGCTAGCTGGAAAAAGAGACAAACTATAAGTTAAGGTGATGGTTCGAACATTTATACTTTGGAAGTGTGACAGTTTAAGGTCAGGTGCAGCTTACAGTATGTTATGGCATACACAATGGCGTGCGCAAGATATTTTTTGTCGATGGGGGGGGGGGGGGGTGGGTTATTGTCTTTTAAAAAGATTTTCGGAAACTTTGTACACTTTTTTAGGTCAGTCAGAAATGTCGTTTTAGGGCAAATTATTCGTAGAAAGAAATATAGAAAGAAAGAAAGAATTTTTTATCCAGTATGATGTTAAAGCAAATATTCAACAATGAACATTTAAATTTAATTCGATAACTGAAAATGTCATCACATTTGATTAAATGAAACTGAATGGTATAGACTAAAGGCACAATGAGCGCCTACTGAAGGTATACCCGATAGTCAATTAAGTAACGTTACTTAAGTTCATGAGAGAAAAAAAACGAAATGAGAAAAAAATTGAATTGGAGAGACTCATTTTACTTATTTTATCCAGATCAGAAGCAGGCGTCACGCTATCATCGACAGTCCTAAATGCTACATTTTTCCCAGGTAAATCAGCTTAGCAAACAAGACGAAAGAAAAAAATTCGGAATGAAATTTACAAGGATTTGAAGGGGCGTTTTTTCGCGCTAGATTTGCAACTCTGTAATGAGTTTAAGACCGAGGTGGCTTTCTCATAGAGTAATTTTGGAAAAGGTACACCGTCTGTTCGTCACGCCGGATCTTATTTTCGGCCGGATAGATTCGTGCAACTTCTTAGTCTAATACCAATCCTAATCTTACTCTTAATCTTCTAGTCTCAATAGATCTAGCGTATACTGGTATTTGCGAGGTTTAGAATCAAGCACTGTTCTGAGGAAGAGCAACTGTTTGCTAATTTAAATTTACTCTCTTCTGGCTGAAACTATAAATAGTTTCAGCCTTACAACTTATTGTAAGTTTTAGTCATGGATCATGATTGGTTAGCTCTAAGTATTTTTCAGAGATAGTTATCAAGGATATAATAGGATATAATAAATACTTGTTTTGGACTGGTTCCAGTAAAGAATATCCGATTGAAACTCTTGTGTTATACGCCGCAAAGTTTTTTGTCGAGGACATAGAATTCAAAACATCTGTCGCATTTCTCTGATTAACCGAAAAAAAGTTTAACAAATCGTAAACGCATAATTCATGCTTATACGATTTGTTAATCATGTAAGTTTTATAACTAAAGTCGCGTTTTTCAGGAGCGTGCTTACTTTCAAAGGTGGGGTAGTCGGCCGAAATTACAAACAAATTTAATCGTAAAAGACGACCAAATCATTATTTTTTGTTGATCAAAGATTACTTAAATCATTGAACACGAGCTTACTGGTTTCAAATCATCTTTTTTAAAACTTTGCATCTTCATCTTTACAGCTATTTTAAAAAAAACCAGCTAGCTAGCCTCGTAAATTTTAGATTCGTACCAAAGATAAGGCGTATAGATAATAAGTGTAGCTTATGTAAAAGGCAAGGCGATCAAACTTCGGAAAAATTATCAACTTTTACGTGCCTTCGCCTCAGTTTTCATGTTTCCTCGCCTTTTAAGTGCTTGCGCCTTTCATGCGCCTTTGCGACGGTTCAAGATTGATACAGCGCTAATTTAACCCTTAGAGACAGAATTAATCAACAAGAGCAGTCTGCCGTTTCGAACACTTTTTCGCACCCATTGGAAATTATAGGCTTCTTTGAGACACTAATTCTGTCTAAAAACTGGTTTAAAAATCACAATTGAAATATATCTTTTGCTCTTTTTTATTTAATTTTGAATTAAAATTTTGTTCACTTCTTTTTACATAATTTATTTTTTATGCCTATCATAAGTGAAACAGCCAGTAATGGTCGACAAACTTCTTTTGTACTCCCGTTCCAGAATGAATCAACATCAAAACCCTGGCTCTCTATTCGCACAGTTCTTAAACAATTATCATGCAAATTTCGTTTTCGCTTCGCTTAAGCAGTCATTGCTGAGGTCAGACTCAATAGGTGTTTGAGGTTCAGTTTGAGGAGACCTCAATAAAGTCATTAAATTCATTAGATAAGGTTAAAGAGTGCTCTTAAAATAGACATTGTGTAGTAATGGCTAAACTGGTCATTTTGGGTCCTCAGTTTCTAAAGACCTTCGCTGCATTTTATCAAACATCTGTTAAAACTTTAAATCAAATCCCCATTTCTAACCGCAACTCCTCAATCCTACTAATTGTAACTAATACTACAAATTATGGATCCAGATTTTCAATTTTTTTTTTACTTTTGTTAATTTGTAAAATTTTCGAATTTCAATGGGTAGTTTTTAGTGAGAAAAGACTTGAAGTAGTGAACAAGGAATATTTTTCCAGCGAGATCGACGTAATGTTTGGCGCTGTTTCACACCAAGGCAAATAAATTTATAAATGAATAAATGAATAAAAATTTTGCGGCATTGAGAGGCCGACTCTGGTCCATCTAGTAGGTCGGGTTGCGCAGCTGCATCCATAATAAAAGAATTATGTCGATTTCTACTTTTTCCTGCCATCTGGGGAGAAATAAATTCGTCGATCAGAAAAATGATCTCGGAGTAAAACACTTAAACAAAACTGTTGGCCTTAAAGTGTTTATTTGATACTTTACTCATCGTTCAAAACTTATCAGTATTTTATTAAAAACTTCAATTATACAGCAAATCTTTTATTAAGTATTCAAAATTTTTTCTCTAGAGGGGGAAAATGGTGCAGTGCCTTTTAAATCTTCCATTGTCACATAACCAGGGAGGCTGCGAGGTACCAGAATTAGTGAAAGCAATCTTTGTGGTCAAATTGGCATTTAAAGAGGAACTGAAAGATAGTAATCAAGATGGTGGGCCGAACCAAGTGGACCACCGGCAAAGAAGCTAAGGTGCTTCAAGCTGGGCAACCTGGAAAACTTGAAAACGATTGCAAGCAGGAAAGACTGGATTTAACATATGCTGAGCAGCAACCTCAACTAAAAGAGTTGACCTCATTATGGGCACCGGGTGCACTGGTCTTATAATGCACGACAGGATTGAGTTTTCTCGTTATGAGAGCCGGGAAGAAAAGTCAAGAGAAGAGAAACCAAACGGCAGAATATTACAAAGTGAGGGCGAGTCCTCAGTGGGAAAGCATATCAGATTAAGACAAAATGCTGCGAGGAGCTACACTTTCCACGATAGGCTGTATGTACCGAGCCTCACTATGAAACTGATTAGCATAAGTCAGCGGTGGCTCAAGTTTCAATTTTTATGCAGATATTTCTTATCTACAACAACCAAAGGCAGGAAAGCTTTTTCTGAGCAATGTGGCAATCTCAACTTCCTGGACTGCAAGGTCAAGGATGACCGATGTTTCTATCAATAAAAACAAACAAAGATCGGTGATGTATTTTGTAGCGCCAACAAACGGATTTTTCAACAAGCAGGATTTAATATCAGTTGTAATTAAGGGCAAGTTCGAGTTCTGTGAAGTGTGTGCAGTTTCGAGTGTCAATTTCTAGCTGTAAAGAAGACTGAAAAAAAAAGTATCGACAGAGAGGCAGCTCTGGAAAAAGCATCGTCCAGAGATCAAGGAAGCTGCAATCAAACAAGATGATATCAATCCTTCGAGTTTCATGGACAATTATAGTCGGCTTGCAACAGTCCATTTTTAATGTAGAAAACGGATTCTTTACTGAGGTTCCGAGAGATTGTGGCTAAGCCTAAAGCGTTTAAGTAATTATCTATGAAGCGTCAAACAATCAAGTGAGATAAGTCGTTTTCTAGTTTTCAGAAAAGATTTGTTAGAGAGGCAAACAAGAGTTTCTTGTAGATAGCATTCCGTAACCGGCTAGAATGGAAAGCTATGGGATCAGCAGTGGTGAAGTCCAGGCGCGTCACAGGAAATATAAATTCACAAAACTTTTATGATCTGCGGCAAGAAGGATAGGAATGGTATCAGCCGCTGAGTACTTTTCTTCTTGTTGACTTTTTTACACGTTTTACAAAAAAAAGAGATGATGTAATTTTTAGAAGCACGTTTGGTTAGTAAACCTTATCATTGATAAATTTTAATCAGTCGATAAGTAATTAACTGAAATTTCGGGCCCAATCTGTCAAATTTTTTTTTTGGAAAAGTACTACGAGATTAATTTGCGTTTTTAAATGTCTGCTTACATGTTTTGGGCTTAGCTATATTTATTAGACTGCTCTAACTTCGCATGGCCACCCTTTAACAACTCATTTTATAAGAAGAAATTAAAAATTTTACCATTTTTTTACTGAACTTCTTAGGCCTATTTTCTTCAATCGTTCAAAAATTTAAACTGTCAGGGGTATCTTTTGCATCAAACAATTCCATTGCGTTCATTTTTTACGAGAAATTTGGTACTCTTGAATCTGGGTGTGCTTAGTTTCAGACTCAGACTTAACGATTGACCATCTATCTGAAATGGTTTTATCATCTATCCGAGCCTGCAGCCACCTGAGTTTAATATTTATGGTCGAACATCATAATACATGTAATGATTCATGTTAATTTTCGATTTCAAGAGTTTTTTTATACAAAAGTCCATTGATTTCGAAAAATTGTCAGCCAATCACAAATAATCAAACTGTCTCAAACTGACCAATTTGCGTGTTTTTTTTCAATTATTTGATGCTGATTTCCAACTCTTTGACATGTTTTCTAGCATAATGCGTGAGGGATTACACCTGTTGATTTCATCTCAAGTACTTCTGATTGATAAAACCAAATTGTTTTGAGCAAAATTTAAGTTCACAATGCGTGGGACCAACTAGCTTGTCCAAATTATTTTGAAATGATTTTTGATGGCGGTTTGTTTTGCCCCACTTGAATATTTCGCGCTTACACTTCAATCAAAATAAACACGAAACTGAGGCGAAACTGAGCTTCATACAATTTGCGATACAAAACTGAATGACTAATATTGAAAGGAAACTAAAAGAGAAATCAAAAAATGAAAATCAAAAAATTATTAAAAAATCTTTGCTTTGTCAGAAAAAAATCTAAAAAAAAACAAGAAAAATTATGCGAAAAAGTTACCTGCACCATTAGAAACTTTAAAAGGAATTTTGGACTGCTAAAGAGAAGCCGAATCTTTAAAGAAATCCTTTCTCCGGGAATTAAGCCGGCAACAATTAGCCGATAATTTACAGTTG
Source organism: Symsagittifera roscoffensis (assembly GCF_963678635.1). Taxonomy (NCBI): domain Eukaryota; kingdom Metazoa; phylum Xenacoelomorpha; order Acoela; family Convolutidae; genus Symsagittifera; species Symsagittifera roscoffensis. Next base: position 35,090,543 of record NC_087063.1, on the reverse strand, counting down.
GCAAAAAAAACGGTGCATATACAAAACAGTCCCATACAAAACGGTCCAATACAAAATAGGCCAAAGCGGCGATAGCGGACTCTAAACGTTGTATTAAGTCCTACCCTCTAATGGCAACCTCGCAACACGTTGGCGCGACTGCGGTGGTCACGATTTTGTTGTTTATATTTGTTGAACAGAGGACAATTCTCGGACTACCGGCTTGTTAAAACAAATATTACATGGGACTGTTTTTCGGAATGTTTTGTATCGGGCTGTTTATTTTCATATTTTTGTAGTGGACTGTTTTTGTATGGGACTTAAGAAAAAAAACTCGCAGTTGAAGTATCTTTTTTCCTAATTAAGAACTTAAATTCAGAACAAAAATTGAAGTGTTTTGGCCTACAATTTTTTTAAATTAAATGTTTGAGGAACTCAAGTGTTTCTTCTGCTATGCGGCTTCTGTTTTATGCAGCCTCTATTGTTAAAAAAAAACTAGATATCCTTCCGCTGTCATTATTTTCGAGTCTTTTCACTAACTATGTCTAGAATTTGTAGTTTCGAAGTCAAAGTAGAAAAAGAAAACAAAACACAGTTCGCGCTTGATTGACTAACTTCAATGTGCTCATTTTAAAACTGATTCCAGTCAAGCCCAAATTTCGTGTTAATTTGAGTGAAATCAACTTTTTCCTAGAACTTTTTTCTAATTTTTGTGGCCTTGCTAAAGAAAAACTAAATTTTTGGTCAATTTTGTTGCTTTGAAATCAAACTGCGTTGCGATCAAAATTTATTAGATCAGGTCCCTGAATCTAATTGGCTGACTCTAGCCAATCAATTGAAGCAAAAACTTTTCAGTTCAAAATTATGATCTTATTGTCAAAAAAAAAACGAATCAGATTCAGGTCGTTTAACAGAAAAGACCCAAACTCGTGTACCAGGGTTTTTGAAATTATCTCAAGATTGTTAGTATTTTATCACAACAATATTACTGAAAAATAGACCTCATTTTTCTTGTTTCACTGAGTGTTTTGGGTTACAAGAAGTTGAGACATACAGCTTTTGTGGGAACAGTAAATAAAAACAACTTGATAGTTTTGAATTTAACATGCAAATTTGAACATTCAACGACGCTGTATCAAAATTTTTTCTGACCACCTAGTTTTTGCAGGCAGAAAATTTCTGAAATACCCTTATCAAAACCCGCGAATAGTGTCTAGGGTTTCAATGGGGAGCGACGAGTCATTACGAGAACCGAAGTTCATAGTTTGCACATCATTGGAATAAGAAACCACAATACGTAAGCTTTGAAGTTTAAAAAGATTTGCACAACAATCGGAATCACAAAATTTCTACAAGTGACTAATATTTTTCTAATATTGAAACTTGTATTGCATAATTAGCAAAAAAAAAAACAGTTATGACGACGCGTAAAATAAATTGTCTCAATTATACAGCATATTTAAAAATTAAGCGAAGAAAAGTTGCGCCTTTGCAGACACTTTGTCTGCTCAAACAAACTTTTTGCAAATTTAATTTAAATTTGCATTCATTGAAAAACATAGCTACCTGATTGTTGAAAAATTGTCTATGAACGCAAGAAAACCAAAAAAACACACGAATTGAATGGCTTGAATTTTTGAAAAACATTTTTCAAACTTTCGAGAATTATTTGACCCTAAATTTTATGAATTTCAAAAACAACTTATGATTAAAATTTTTAAGGAAAAAATGAAGAAATATTGAGGAAACTGGATCAATGGGTAATTTTTTTATTCCGCTGGGAAATCTAAAAATCAAATTGAACTTTTTTAACCGCAAGTCGTTCACGCGTTTTTTAACCTTTTGAGTTAAGACTGGGGTGTATAACTCATAGAGTAATTTCGGATAGGGTACACCGTCTGCTCGTCACGCTATCTTATTTTCGGCCGGATAGATTCGTGCAACTTCTTAGTCTAATACCGATCCTAATCTTACTCTTATACTATCTAGTCTCAGGTTGTTTAACTAGTCTCTGCTAGGCTCAATAGATCTAGGGTATACTGGTTTATTGCGGCTGCTGAAGTGCTCGGGAGAGTCCAACTAATTTCTAAGTTAAATTCAAATCTCTCTGGTGCTGAAATTACAAGTAACTTCAGCACTTACAAATAAGTGGGTTGTTAGTTAGATGGATCATGATTGGTTAATATTAAATACTTTACATTGGTAAAACATTTAATTTATCCAATCATAAAATATAGTTTAGATCAGGTTCCACCCATCCGGGTTTTACAGAGTTTTTTAGAACAGTTCTTCTGTAATTCAAGGGTGGATGATGGACGTTGGTATTTGGCGAACATCATAATTTTCTTTCGCTTCTTCTTGTGACAACGACAAATCAATTCTGATTTCAGAATGGTTGGCTATGTCAGGTTTTTCTGTTCTTCGGGGAGAACTTCTTTTGTGTCTGATCTAGCTTGGGAATGGCGTGGAGATTGTGCGTGGAGGGGATGCCTGGTTACTCGGATCTGTACGTATACTTGAACATCGAGGTGGTCATTGGTCTAGTTCAATGAAGTCCTTTTCTGCGAAGTCAAGTCGTACTCTAAATCCTTTGAGTTGTGATTGTGAGCGGCATATCGATTGTAGTTGGTCATTCTCTCTCGAGTGTAGTGAGGTCGTCTTGTCTTTTGATGTTCGTCCTTGGTGTTGTATTCTGATCTATATATTGCATCATGTGATTTTACATTTTATAAAACTTTTATTAGTTTAATATTTTTTAATAATGATTTTAGTTAGTTGTTTTCACAAAAGCTTTTTGTTTTAGTTCGGTTATTTTGAAGAGTTACTCACCCTTGAGTAGCTCTTATTAAAAATAAAGGTGTGGTCACAAAGCGTGGATGTAGCGCGGTGGGTTAGGCCGGCTATAGAGCATGCTCAGGACGTCCTTTCCTGGTGGGTTAGGCCAGGAGTGGGAGTATGATTTCATGCGGTGTTTGTGAGGGGTCCTGTTATGTGACAACGTTTTATGTTGGGTTTGTTGTGGTTTTACTTATGTCTTGTTGGTTATGTACTTTTTCCAAAAAGCAAATTGTTTGTGGTATGGGTTTGTCTTTCGACTTTTTTGTGTTTTATTATTTCTTTCTAAGACTTTGTAATAGTCTTCAAAAGAATAAATTATCCAGTTTTAAACTGGGTTAATCCGGTTTGGGTACCGTTGGTTTCCTTTTCTAAGTCATGCTGTTATTCTATGATTTGTGGTATTTAGTAAGCTGCATTGGTTAGTTTTGTTTAGTATATGATTCCTTTCCAACCGGGTTAAAGGAAAGTTTGAAACATGTTATTATATGTTAGAGTTGTTGAGTGTGAAAACTTGAAACTGAAATTCATTATTTTAAACAATTCTTCGTGGGCGAGCTGTGCGAGTGTGGATAGAATTTCTGTGCGAATGAATGAAAATATCAAAAGGTTAGTACTGCAATTGCATTTTATTAATTTACTACATAGAATTTAGAAATTTACTGCTAGTTATGGGGGAATGTTAAGATACAAATTTTCATCATATGTAGATTTACTGCTTTTGGGGGGAAATTTTATAAATTAATTTACTGCATTGGTATTATATTTATTTAATTGTTGGTGCAAAAGTTTAATAGGGTCTTAAACAGTTTTGAAGAAGTTTGCTATTTTTTATTTGTCTTTTGTGAATTTTTTAGATGATCTAGGATGAAGGCTAAAAATCTAAAGAAAACATGAATAAAGAATGGTGAGTTTTTAATATTGTAATTAATTAGTAATATTTACTTAATTCATACTTACCTGTTAGTCGTCGGGGAAAAAACCGTGGGGGAAGATGTCGTGAATTAGTTCTGAAGTTGTTAGTAGTTTAGCTAAGATGCGGATGATATTTTTAGTTTGAAGCAGTGGCCAAAGCAATTGAAGTGCCTTAATAGTGGTTAGTTCTTCAGTGCCTACTGCAAACTCATAAGGTGTGTTTTGGATTAAGTTATAAAATTTGTGGTTAAATTTAGTGTTGTGGATGAATTCTAAAATTGGGATTTCTATAGGTTGTAGGAACTCGTGCGGGATAAGGAAGGGTCGGGATTCTTCTGCGTTGAAGGTCTTGGTGATGGGGCAGAAAATGTACATTTGGGTTATGGGGTCATAATTACGAAGAATACCATGGAGGTTAGTGTCTTTAATACAATATGTGAAATTTAGGAAAAATGGTGAAGTGTATTTGGAATTGATGAATTGGAAACGATGGTGTGGTTGTCTAGAGGGTGTGTGGAGGTCAAAGTGATTTTGGATGAAACGATAGTAACTGTATGTATGTGTTTGTTTAGTGCGCAACATAATATCGTGTGAGCAGTGTAAATCTCTTTCGTGTGGTGCAAGGAAATGAAAGGTTAGTGAAAAGATTTGGAAGCGTTCTTTAAAACTTTCGTATGCTTGTGTGTCTGTTAGTGCTTCTGAAATAATGTGATCAAACTTGCGGTCGAAGATGTTTAGTGTAAATATATATGGTGTCTTGATGAAAAATTTCTCGGTGATTTGTGGATTAGCGAAGCGATCGTCGTCTAAGAATTGATCTTGGTTAGCTCTCATGATGTTGTGATCGTAGTATTCTAGTGTATATTCATTAGCTCTAGGTGCAGTGTGTATTTTTAGTGATTTTTTGTATCCAACGTAAGTAAACTGTCTAGCGGTTAGTGGTGTAGTTAGTCGATATAGCATGTCTTTGTTTCGTTCTATATCGATGGAAGTGCTGAATAAAGGTAAGCAAAGAGGGTTAGTGAAATGATAGTATGAGGTCCAAGAGAGAGTGGGCATTAAAACGTATTCATCTACAAAGTTGCGTGTTTCGTTAGCGTCGTGGGGGGTGTTTAAGGTGTATTGTGGAAATGAGGGTAAAGTGATAGCTAAAAATTCTTTAGTGTTAGTATGCTGGGGGTGGTTGATGTATTCACGGGCTGTTCCTGGTTTTGCTGGGAAAGGATGGTTGGGGAATTTTCTTTTAAAAGTGCGGTAAGCTCTATTTGTGTTTAGTGAAGATATAGTGGATGTGGATGATGGTGTTAATGATTCAGTATAATTTGTAGAGGGTGTAGGGGGATTGGATGAATCTGTAGTGGAGGAGATTTGGTTTATGGTCGGGGTGTTAAGATGGTAGGGTTGTTGTTGGAGGGTAATAAAATTATCTAGTTCTGGGGAGATTCGGGGGGTGTCTGGAGAATGAGATGATTGGTCAGAATGGTATGAGGAGTAGGTTGGGGTAACTTGGGAAGCATAAGAGGGTGTGGGAGTGATTGGGTCAGGGTTATTTGACAATATGGGTTGAAAAGGAGGTTGAGAAAAATTAGAAGGGTTATGAAAATTATTGGATGGGGACGGTTCTGAGTCGGCAAATTCATCGGGGGTTTCAATATTCGGGTTATTTAGCTGTGAGATGGAGTATAAAACTGAAATATGTGAGTTAGTGTCGGAATTCATGCCTGATGTTACATTGCTAGATGGAAAATCGGGTGGCGGAAAAGCAAAAAGTGGTATGATTGGGATTGAAGAGGTAAGATTGGTTGGATGGGAATTTGATCGGTGGAGTGATCCAAGTTGGCGGCTCATCGTGGGCTAAAAAAATGATTATTTTGAGATTGAAAAGCGGTGGTATGGGGCTGTTCAATAATTTGTTCATAAGTGTTATCATCTTGTGACTGGTGTGTCATTATATGTTGGACGGGACTTTGCGATGTATTGAGTCGAAAATTTGGATTATGTGTGATGGCTAAATTTCGAAAATTTCGTGGGACTAGGGATAGTGGATGATTATTTGGTAGGGGTGGTAGTTGTGGTGCCGTTGGCTGTGTGTCGACATTGTTATGTTCTTCGTCGTATGTATTTTGTCGTGTTGTTATTTTTGTGTTATATTCTTTTATTTGTGCGTCTAAAAGAATTTTGTTTATAGATGTGGAAAAGATTCCAAAAAATCCTGCAAATAGTATGCGTGCTACACTTGCTTGTCTGTTTACTTGTGTGTGTATAGCACATGTGTTGTAGATTCCTTTTAAAAGTGAGAAAAGAAATCCAATAAAGTTAAACATTGCGTATAAAATAGTCAATTTTTCTAAGATGTAGTAGGGCCATCCTAGAAAATCAAGGATTTCATTCTTGAGTGTAACAAAGCTAAAAATGTTGATTGGTGATATATCTTGGGGACGGTATTTTTCGCCGTTTAGATATATATAATCTTTAATGTCTTTAAAATATCCGCTATAGTCTTGCGTGTAGATATCGGCAAAACCTGCGGTTTCTGCAAGTTTGCGTAGATTTTGGTCAATTGATTGTCTTTGTATAGTGTCCATTTGTGTTAATAATTCTTGGAATTGTTGTGTTCTAATGTGATGTTGAATATCTGATTTTGAATAGATTCCTATTGATTGTAAGTCTATATTTGGGTTTCGAGCGATAGCGCGAATGCTTTCTGGTGAAAATTTTTTGAGTGATTGCATTAATGTGGGATATGGAGTGAGAAGATAATATTTATTTTCATCAGGGTTTAGTTGTACTACATTGTGGCTATTTTCTGATCCACATGGGACTGCGGTATCCCAGAAATAGGTTCTTCGTGAAAGTGTATCCACGAAATGTACTTTATTCTTATAAAAGATAGGGATTCTTTTATAACATCGTTTATCTTCAAAAACGTATAGTGGTGATACTTTTTTAGTACAAGTATAAAACCATAAGATGTTTCCTTCATAGTCTAAAAAATTTGATCTATTTCCAGATAATAAGTATCCTGCATAGGGTATTTTTAATACTGCTAGTGCAAGTGATTGTAATATTTGTGTTCGTTCTAATTCGCATAGTTGGTGTAGTGTTTCTAATTCGGAGAGTGACATTTCTTGAAAAATTCGGCTAATTGTATAATCTAGTTTCATATCTAAATGAATATCATAGTGGATATTACCGAAATATGTAGTATTCATTAGTGATAATTCTTGTAAGCGTGTGCTTCTGGTGTCATAAGGTTTTAGATGTCCACCAGGTTGTCCGTTGCTTTTTTGAAAATTAACTGGTATATAGGATGTTCCTTCGTTTGGAGGATGACCTGTGGCATATGGGTCGATTTTTACTTTTCCAGTGGTCATGTCGAATCCTTTTTCATATTCAACTAATATTTCAGAGTATTGTGTTCTGTGAAGTGGATTCCTGTATTTACATGCAAGTTCTGTTTCTTGATATATTTGAAAACGTGTCAATTTATTTTCTATATTGTCTATGTTTCTAAAATCGGAACTTAGTTTGCGTGATGGATGGACTTGTTCATAAGGAATTGATTGTATGAAATATTTTTCGTGAAATTTTATCATACGAGCGTGTATTTTTGCTACTTGAAATGTTGTACATGTATCTTCGGGGAACCAAACAATTGTTGCTTGTGTTCTTGTTGTAGGGTCGCAATATCCTTGATCATTTTTACAAGGTAGTCGGATTCCTTGATAGATCATTGTATTATCAGATAAATCTCGTGTGAGTTGTATTTTTTCGAGTTGTATTTTCCAATCGAAAAACATTATTTCTTGGTATCCTTTATTTTTCGTGTCTGCTTTGCAGTTTGATGGGTTATTTATACCAATGTGTGGTATCCAATGTTTATCATGTAGGTCATAGGTTAATCGTCCGTGTGCGCCGTTATACGGGTATTTTTCGTCTAGTTTTATATGTCCTTGGTGTCTTTCAAGTTGTGATTGGTGTACAGAGTCTGAAAAAACTTGAAAATTAACTAATTTTCTTTGGGAGTTTTTATTTTGTGTGATGTTTAGTCTAAGTAATTCATTTTTACAATCGTCGGGATTGAGATGTAAAAGACGTTCTATATTACTTTGATAGAATGATTCATGGTCAAGTCGGTTTTTGTTTCCGTTCGAGACTTGTGAACAATGTACTTTCTTTTCGGAAAATGTTGCTGTGAATTTATAACCTGTAACTGTTGTTGCTCGGGCTTTTGAATAGAGTGTTGCTATTACATCTGTGGTTTCTATAGCTTGTGGTTCTGTTTCACATTGTGATACTTGATTTATTGCATATTTATGTAGTGTTTTTTGTTCATTTTCTTCGCAATCGTAATGTGTTACTAATAAATCTTGTGGTCCTGTACGAGGGGAAGGGTTTATGTTTTGATTTGAGGTTACTAGAAAAAAGAGTTGGAGAAAAATTAATAATTTTAGAATATACATGTGTATGATAATCCTGAGTATGGGTTATAAAATGTAATGTAACCAATTGTGTTTTTGGTGTATCTGTCGTATTTATATATTACTTCAGTAGTTATAAACGGTGGTGGTAGTGATTGAGCTGTTATGTTAGGTGGATTTAATGGGTAGGGATGTTGTGTAATATTGTTTAATTTAACTGTGATTTCAAACTTTAATTGTAAACTGTTTTGTTGGAGTATTTGAATATTGTGATCACGGATATCGTTGTGAATATCTTGGCGATATTGTAATCTATTAAGTGCCCAGTTATGAAGGCGGTTACTTTCTTGATGTTGTCCAAATAATGGTGGAGGTGCTGTGAATGTATTCCAATCTAGTCTTAAAGGAATATTTATTGATGATTGTTCTCGATATCTCGCGTCGAGATTATTTGGAAAATTTAAGTTAAAGGGTGGTGGTGAAAATTGGCTTATTGATGGTGTTGATGGTAGTGATAATGTTTCTGGTAGTGATGAGGATGTTGTTGTATCCGTAGAAATATCTATGGGGTCATTGACTAAATTTGGTTCACCTTGTGTGAATGAATGTGTAGTCCAATATGGCAGTCGTGATGTTAGGTTTGGGGGGTTAAAGGGATTTTCACGTATTTGTTCAGATGTTGGTGTTGAACCTAAGTAGTCTGAGGGTAGACTTGAAGTGCTTCGTTGTGAAAAAAGTGTAGGAGTTTCTGGTGTGATACCAGTGGTGTTTTCTGGAGTGGTTTGTGATGGGGATTGAGGTATATCAAAATGAACTCGGGGAGTTTGAAAATTTCTGTTTCGTCGAGGATGTATAATTTGTCTATTTATTTCTGTTGTGTTTTGGTTTTGACTAAGGTTTCGTATTCTACTTAGTTCTTGTGGTAGTGTTGGGTAAAGATTATATGTTGGTTCACTTAGGGATGCTTGTCGTTGAACTGGTTCTAGTGGTTCAGATAAACGAGCGTGCCGTTCTTCAAAAGTGTATGGATTGTCTTGAAAAGAAATTCGTGTAGATGTTTGAGGATTTTGAGTAGTTGAAGGTGGTGTTGGATTATCTTGGGATGATGTCGGTGAAGACTGATTCTGTGACTGTTGGGTAGCAATTTTTGATGGATTTTTGAATTGTTACTTTAGTGGGAAGGTTTATGTTTATTATAATATTCTTCCAAAAAAATAATTAGAAAAATTGTTGCTAGGGCAAATGTGATGATTGCTTTCTTTATACATTTACATATGGTCAAAATGAGGGATGATAAAAATGTTATGAAAATTACAAACAATAAAAAAATATCAGTTCTACTGAAAATTGTTCGTATCATTTAGACAAGTTGTTAAAATCGTACCTGTGGATATATTCAAGGGTTTTGGAAAGTTGGAGGAATAGTTCGAGTATTGTGTAGAAAATTAAAAAAATGTTACAAAAAATGATTAAGATTATTAGAAAAGATTCAAGTATATCAAAAAGAAATATTATAAAAGCTTCAAGTATTGAAAAAAAATGTTTAAAATTTATAAGTATTTGAGCGACTGTTTGAGAGAAAAGCATTTAAGAAATGATCTCTTGGTCGAATATTTTTTGCTGTTTGAGGCGATTTTCTAGTGTGGTCGAATTATTTATTAGTTTTTTGACAAGTGGGTTGAGTTTTGTAAAAAATTGTTGGGGGCAATTTTCATAGTGACTGGGAGGTCGTCTTTTTCTTTATTTTTGTTTGTCAAATGATCCGGGGTATGGTGAGATTTTTATACTTTAGGCTAATTAAAATCTTCATTTTGTTACTTTAGGCTAAGTTATCAAACTTGTTTTGGGGGTATTCGTGGTCTGAGTTGGGGAAATATTGTTGATCTTTGGGTTATTAGATAAGGGAGGGGTACGGTATTATGGTGATATTTATTTTAGCTGTCAAGTTGGAGTGGTTTGCTTATTTTTGACCTGGAGGTTGTAAAATTATAGTTAGAGATGTGCCTGGAGTTCTAGATTATTCGTCTAATTGATCTTAGTTTGAGTTAGAGAAAGTGGCGGATTGGATGAATCCTATTGGTCTATTTTGAACTAGAATTATTGCGTACTTGTGAGCATGTTATTTTGAAAAATTGAAATGAAAAATGTTACGGAGGTTTCAAGATTGTGAAGTATAAAATCTTAAAATTACTTTTTAAATTCTACTTTCTTTAATATTTTAGATTGGGGGATGAACATTTTGTAGTTTTTACGTGGTTGATTTCGGAGTCTTGTTGTTTTTCTATGTTCAGATTTGTCTATTTCTTCTTGGGGTATTATTTGTTCTGTCATTTTTCTATTTTTTCTTGGTTTTGGAGATTCTTTATGGTTTTGTGTATTGTTTTTGGTGGCGGTTGGTTTTGTGTTTTGATTTTCGGTGGGGTTATCATTTTGTTCTGTGTTTTTCAGATGTGGTTCATTTTGAATGATTTTTAATCCTGTGAAAGAATATAATTGAGTTAATTCGCGGAGTGCGTATTCTTTTGGGTAATAAGGTAATAGGTTGTTTCGATGTTGAACGATTTCTTTTTTGTTTGAGTCGATAATTTTATATGTGACATCAGTGGGTTTTGCAATTATTTGGTATGGTCCTTTTCGAAGGGGTTGTAATTTTTTAGAAATTCCTTTTTGAGTATTAAAATTAGGTATTAAAACAAATGTTCCAATTTTTAAATCGGAGGCTGGTGTAAAACGTGAATTGATTTGTTCATTAATGTTTTGTCTTTGTAATAACTTTTTTGTTATTTTTTGATAAATTTCATTGTGTTTTTTATCTCTATTTAGAATCCATTCGGTGTGTGTACCGGAGGCTAATTTAAGAATTTGTGGGTGATGAAAATGATCTTCATCGTGCGTATGTAATGGGAGGTTATAACAAATTGAGTCTTTATTTGGTTGACAATAACCTTGTGCGTTTTTATGAGAATTTGCTGTAAACATTATTGGTTTGCGTGGCTTTTGGTTAAAAACCATTTCATATGGTGACATTCCTAAAGTTGTCGTAATTTGTGAATTATATGCTAAGGGAAATAATTTTACATCTGCTGACCATTCGGTATATTTTGTATCATTTCCATTGATGATACATCTAAGATATTCTTGTAGTGAACGGTTCATACCTTCGACTAAGCCGTTTGTCCAAGGTGCATGAGATGTACGTGGTTTGTGTTTAATGTTATATAAATGACATAGTGTTATTATTTCATTATTTATGAATTCTGTACCATTGTCTGTAACTAAAATTTCTGGTAGTCCAAATTTTGCTATCCAGTGTTCATAAAGTGTTGTATATGCGTAATAAGCATTACAATGTGGTACTGGGTTAAGTGCTACATAGTGTGTGAATGCGTCAACAATTACCATAATGTAGGAGTTTCCTTCTGATGAGGGTGAAATTGGTCCTTTAGTATCAAATGAGATACGGTGATTAAAGTACAAACTTTGTCCTTTAAAATCTTGTTTTTGTGCTATTTGTTTTTGATTTGGGTAAGGTTTATTCAGTTGACATACTATACAATCATTGCATAGTACTTTTATCCAAATTGGTGCATTTGGGAAGTAAAAATTTTGTATAAAATTTGAATATGTTTTTTCTGATCCAGAGTGTCCTTTAATATTTTGTGTATGTGAAATATTAAAAGCTATAAGAATCATACTTAAAGGGAGACATGGAACTGTAGATTCATTCAGGTTATACTCTAAAAGGTCTGTATTTTCGTTAATTGTTGTGTTGTTAAATTTGCGAAAGTATCGGAGGAGTGTTTTGTTTCCTAGAATGGTTGAATCTGCTTTGATAGGTTTAGTTTTATATTTGTGCCATGATTTCAGTTGTCTAATTATCGGGTCAAGATTTTGATATTGTTTCAGTGTTGAATTTGTAATCGTATCTGTTGGGGGGAGAAAAATGTTTTCAATTTCTAATTTAGATAAGGGTATTGTATCAAGTGGGTCGTGAAGGTCAAAAACTTGATTTATTGTGTATTTTGAATTATTTGTTTGTGGTCCTGATAAATTTATTTTATCAGTTAAATCTTCTTTTTCAATTAGTGGAAAATGGTCTTTTTTAGGCGGGTGTTGTTTTGTTCGTTTTTGTTGGGTGTTACTTTTTATCCATTGGGAATATGGGATTGGTTTGAAGGTTGATGTTCCAAGTAAATCAACTTCATAATGATTATTTTGACAATCTAAATAAAGTGGAAAATGTTGTAAATTATTTATTTGTGATTGTTCAATATCAGTTTTTACTGCATATTTGCATTCTAATCGAGGTGATGTTTCGTTTTCTGCAAGGTAGAATTTTATATTTTTGGGTATTTCAACTGTTGTTTTTCGTGTAAGTAATTCAGGTGGTGTATTTCGACTTAAGGTGTCTGGTAATGCAAGATTTTTTCCTGCAGTCCAAACTATATGTAAGTTTGGAAATTTCATTAGAATTAGTTGAAATCTGTAAACTCGGTGGTTTGGGTTAGATTTCTGTGTGAAGAGAAAGATGATTGGTTTATGGTCTGTGAATAGAACTGTTGGATGTTTTGATCCAAGTATCAGAAATTCATATTCTGTCAGTGTATATATTATGGCTGTACATTCTCTCATTAGAGTTGAGAGTCGTAGCTCTGCTTGAGTGAATAATCGAGAATTTGCTGATATCAAGTTCATTTTATTTGTACCATTATGTGATTGTAATAGTGCTGCGCCGATGCCAAAGTTCGAAGCATCGCACATTGCATAAAATGGTTGATTTGAGTCTGGAATTGTGTTTGAAATTTGTTCAGTTAAAAGTTTCTTTATTTCTTCAAATCGTGTTTGATGTTCTGTGTTCCATTCAAAATTATTTTGTTGTCTAAGGATGTTATAAAATGGTCGTAGATATAATTGCATTTTATAAACATATTTACTTAAAAAGTTTAACATTCCAAGGAATTCTTGGATTTTCTTTTTATTTGTTGGTGGTTGAAGTTTTTGAATAGCGTCAATGCGTGATTTCAGTGGGGTGATTGTTTTTCTTTCGATGTTATGTCCTAAGAATTTAACTCTTGTTAAAAAGAAGTGTGATTTATCGGGGGCGGCCTTCAGATTTTCGTTCTGAAGTATTTGGTGATATTTTTCTAAAACGTTGAACATTTCGTCTTTTGTTTGTGATTGCATAAAAACATCGTCTAGATAGGTGATTGCGTTTTTCTTGAGTATTAGTGGTCTAAAAATTTTGCTCATAAAAGCTGAAAATGTTGCTGGTCCTATGGATATTCCATAGAATAAGCGGTTAAATTCATATTGTTGGTTTCCGATAACAAATTGTGTTAAACGTCGTGATTGTTCATCTAGTGGCATTTGATTGTATGCACTATTCATGTCGGCGGTTGTGAAGTATTTGCCGTTTATTTTTGTTAAAATAACTTGTATTGGTTCAATGGGCCAATTACATTTTGATTCATCTATAAGTGAATTGAGGTATCTAGCATCGAGAACGATTTTTAATGATTCTCTTTTAGCTAGAATGATAACGGGGTTGATAAATGTGTTGCCTTTTGGTTGTTCTTCTTTATTAACTGGTGATATAATGTTGTATTGTTCTAAAATATCGAGTAATCTGTTTACTTTATCATGTAAGTGAATTGGTACTTTACTTGCTCTCTGTTTTTTGAAAACTGCGTTTGGTTTTAATGGGAGATGTAGTGATGAACTGATTTTGCCAACATCGAATTTTGATGTTGCATAGACTGATGAATATTTAATTAGCTGTTTGGCTAACTTTTCGAATTCGTCTTGTGTTATTTGTGAATGTTGGAAATTAAACATTGTTAAAAATTTTTGTTGGTCCTCTGTGTAGTTACTGATGTTGAATGTAGGTTTGAAATATGGAGTTTTTGTGAAATAATCCGTATTTCTGTTTTCGTTACTTATTATATTATTTATAGATAATTCTTCATTAAGAATTGTAGATTGGCAAATATCTAGTAATTGGAGTATATTATTTACGCGATAGGCTTTTTCGTGTATTGGTGATATTGTAGCATTGGTTTCACAATATCCTAAAAGTCCTAAAGGTAATGTTACTTGATAAGGTGTGTTGTTATAAACATGTAAGGAAATAATATCTGAATTCGAATTTTTCAAATATTTTATTGAAGAGATTGTGATTTTGAAAAATTTATGAATAGGTTTGAATTCAAAATCTGACATATAAAATTTTTGTTTGTTTTGTTCTTTATCATATTGGTGAACTTGTTTGATTGAAAAATTATATATGTTCCCTGATAGTGGTTTCAGGTGTTTTCTTTGTTGGTTATATATTGGATAAAATTTTGAAAAGAATGGTGGTTGTTTGTTTAATCTTTGAAAAAATGTTAGGGATGTTTCTTTTGTTTTTGTATATTTATCTTTGATTAATATTTTACTATTTAGTATGTTAATTGTTGGTATATACTTCGAAAAAAATGGTATTCCAATGATATTATATTTAATATCAGTGATATGGAATATTTGTTTAAATGGCTTGTTTAGAATTTTACTTTGCTCCATTGTTCTGGTAGGGAGGAGAAATAATTGGATTTTTCCGTAGTTTATCAATGTTGATCCTTGTGCTGTTGCTAGTTTACTGGAGGTTTCAAGAGGTGTTAGCTTTGGATGTAAAGTTTTTATTTCATTCCATGTGGGAATGTTTATTATGTTTGATTCTGCTCCTGAATCAATTAAAAAATCTATTTCAAGGTCTGGTGGTTGAAATTCTTTATTTCTTGGGCTTTCTAAGAGAAATGGTATTGTCCAAATTTTTTCTTTGGGTTGTTCTTTTTGTATATTTTGATAAATGTGGTTTGTATTCAAGCATTTTGTTTTGGTATTTTTATTGGTTTGATTTGTAGTGTTAATCTCATTTGTTTCTTGTGTCGTTGGTGTGGAATTTATGGGTGTAGTGTAATAATTTTGAAGAAATTCTGATTGATTTTCATATATATGTGATGGAAAGGGTTGTTCATATATGACAGATTCATAGTCATTTTCGACTTTTATCATATTGATAGCAAGAGTGTTTTCAGTATCACTTTCTGAATCTGATGATGTACAGTTTATTTGATTAAGTTGTAATGTATCAGTTACTGTGTCATCAATACCTGGAGGGTCTGATGTTGTTTCTGGGTTAGATTGTACTTGATTGATTTGCCTTTGATGTTTAGGTGTATTACTTCTATGACGATTATTAGAATTATTATAGTTATTATTATTCCTATGTGGTGATTGGGAATAATTTCTGTAACGATTATTATAACTTGGGTGTCGATTTTGTGAATTATTTCGCGATCTGTTTTGGTAGTTATTGTTTGGTCTGTTATAGTTCGATCTATTATATGAGTTATTCCTTGATCGATTGTTCGGGTAATTCTGGTTTCGGTTGTTTGAATAACTTCTATTTCGATTATAGGAGTAGTTTCTATTCCTATTGTATGATGAATTTCGTGATTGATTGTTTGGATAGTAGTTATTTCTTGATTGGGAATTAGATCTAGAAACAAATCGTTGTGTATTTGAATTTGATCTGGAGTAGTTATTTCTACTATTTGGTCTATTGTAGTGATTTTGTGATGAGTTTTGTGTATTTCTTCGTTCTGGTGATCTTCCTCTATAACTTGAGTTATATGGGGATTGATTTCTTGTGTAACTTGTATTGTTCGGGAGTGGTTTTCCTGAACTGTTGTTGCTGTGAACTGTTTTGTTCGGTAAATTTTGATCTTTTTTCATGTATTGATAGAATGATTTATTTGGTTCTTTGTATTTTTGAGGTTTATTTTGATTATCTTGCTGTTTTTGTCTACATTCGGAAATACTATGTCCGTATCGTCGGCAAAAATTACACCATTTTTTGAAAGATGGTTTGCCTTTAAAGTTTGGGTTCTTTTCGTAAATATTAAGTATTTCAGTGATTTTTTCAACGAGGTCTGTTTCTGATTCCTGTATATTATTAATATTAGTGGAAGTCGTTTCAATTTTGTTAACGTATTGTAATTTCAGATTTTCCGTTTCTTCTAGTTTCATCGTGATTTCTGCTTGTTCTAGTTTGTCTACTAGTTTTCGAAAATCTAAATCGGGTTCTCGAATTGAAGAAGGATGAGATGCTCTCTTTTTTATTGCTATTTTCCTTAATGGTGGTGTTAAGGTCATCATTAAGATTTCTGTCATCTTTGTGTTTTTATAGTCATGTGTATTTAGTGAATATGCTTTTCGAACTAGTGTTTCGATTCGTACTGCTATTTGCTTGATGGTTTCGTTTGGTAATCTGCGAATTTCATTACATAAAACTCTTTGTTGTTGTTTGTTTCTTTCGGAGTCAAACATTTTTGAAAATTCTTGTGTAAATCTTTTCCAGTTTGATTTTATTTCTAGAGGTAGTACTGAAAACCATTTTTGGGCTGCGCCATCTAAAGTTGTTTGTATTAACGCTGTGCGTCGATGTATCCAGTTTTGGTGTAGTGGCGTATTAATTGGTTCAGGTCCAATGTTTAAAATCAAATTTGCTGTTTTTGCATTTAGATAATCTTCTACAGAGTATTCAGGATCTGTTCCTGTGAAAACCATTAAAAGTTTGTTTGATGTTATTGATGATCCACCCATAAGGTATGGATTCATTGTCATTTGTAATGATTCTGCTGCATTTGGCATTTGAGAAAAATTTGAAAGTTGGTTTCTTGTTATTTCATGTTGTTGAAGATAATATGGGAGTGGTATTTCATTTTGCATTTGTGATGGTTGATACGAGTGTGCAGTCATTGGATTTTGTTGTTGAATTGGTTGAAAAGATTGTGTATTAATTAGATTTTGTTGTTGAATTGGTTGTTGATGTTGTGCATCTATTGGTTGTGGAGAAAAATTTCTATGATTTGTACGTGTTCTCTGTATTCCTTGTCTACGATATTCTTGAGTATTTGGTGCAAATATATCTGGTTGTAAGAAATCGTCATCTGAGGATAAATAATCCATTTGATAAGATGTTTGTTTTTTATTTTTATTCTGTTGAAAAAATGGGTAATTTTCACTGCGATCCTGTGGAGGATTTGGTTGAAAATTTTTGGAATTATATTGGGCTGTTGGGTTATCCCAGTTTCGAGGTTTTGTATATTGGTTAAAATTCCTTTGTGGTTGATAATTTGTTTTTGATGGATGTGTATAATTATAATTATGGTCTGCAAAGTTGTTTCTAGTGAATGTTTTGCGTGTTTTTGATGGTATTGTCATGGGTCTGTATGTTTGGTAATCCATATGTGAATATTTAGGGGCAACCGAAGGTTTAACGGTTGATTGTAAGGTTACCTGTGTTTGTGAAGGATTTGTATTTCTTGGTGTTATTAAATTTGGGCGTATTGGTGAAATACTTTGTTGTGTAGTTGTTGTGTGTACAATTTCTTCATTTGTGAAGTGTGATGGTGTCTGGATATCTTGTTGAGTAAGATTCCTAGTTCCATTGAGGTTTTCGTTGTGTATGACTGTAGAGTTTAAACTATTATTTTGTGTATCGGGTAAAAATGTATTATAGTTTAATGGAGTTGCATCAATTGTTAATGGTATTACTCTTACATAATCTCTTATGTAAGATATTGTACCTATTGCTTGACTTGAGATTGATTGTGGAAAGCTTATAAATGCGGGATGAGACCATTCGGGGTCCCAAACATAATCTGATTGTTCTGTGATAGCGGTATCATCGTTCGAATTTTGGGGTCTAAAATTTTTTCTTGCTTGTGCAATTAAATCAATATTGTGTGTGAAATAATCTATTATGAACCATGCCAAAATTTTTTGTAAATCGTGTTTGGTATGTTGTGAAACATCGTCTTTCGTGAAATTTTCTTTAATGATGTTTAAATAACTAGAGAGTAGTGTAATTTCATGCCGTACTCTTAAATGTTTAGATGTTTCTGTCGGTGAGACATTTGTTAATGGAAGTTCATTTTCTAATATCGAAATATAACTATATATTATTGCGAAAACTTCATTGGTGAATATGGAGTTTGCTCTTTGTGAGTTATGGTATTGGATGCTTTTTATATATTCTGAAAAAACTTTTGAAAATTCTAAATCAAGATCGTCTGTTTGTATAGTATATGTTCTATTATTATGGTTTGGTGAGGTGAATTCTATAGAGTAGATTCCATACTGTTGTGTTATGTTGCATATATCTTTTAGATAGTGATCTATGATTTGTCTTTTGATTTTTACATCGGGGAACTCTGTTTTACATGGACTGATTCCGGGTTCAAATAAATTTACGAGTAAATTTTGACAAAATATGTGTTGTCCTCTATCAGTATCTGCATCTACTATAAAGGGAAAGATTTCATCATCATCTGGAGTTTCGTCACCTGGGGTGTGTGTTGAACTCATTTTTTCGTTCGATGACTGTTAATATGTAATTATTAATGTGTCGAATTGGTTGATTCCAATTGTATAAATGTACTGGTTTGTGTTTATACTGTTTTTTTATTCTTCTTTTTCCTCTTTGTGATGAATTTGAAGTTGTTTCTGAGTCAGAAAAATATAATTGATCGTGTTGTGGGTAATTTTTATCTATTGATTCTTTTAGTTTGTAAAGTTCGTCTAAACTGTTGGTTTCTGATTCTGAAAATGCGTTTCGAT
Organism: Symsagittifera roscoffensis; assembly: GCF_963678635.1. Lineage (NCBI taxonomy): Eukaryota > Metazoa > Xenacoelomorpha > Acoela > Convolutidae > Symsagittifera > Symsagittifera roscoffensis. The sequence goes on along the minus strand of NC_087063.1, from coordinate 35,071,731 downwards.
TTTTTGAAAATCTTTTTCGTGTTATTTGTCTTTGTTTAGTTATTATTTTCCTCTTTAGTGTTTGTCGTTTTGTTCGAATGTATCCAACTGTTTGTGTATGAGGTGTGATTACAAGGTCGTATTTTTTGTTATCTATTTCACAATTGTGTAAAATGATTGTTTGTTTATTTCCTAGATTTTTAAATGACATAAGGTTTAGAATGACGGATGCAAAGGTTGTTAAATGATTTCTATTTTCTTAAACTGTTAGTTCTTACGATTTTTTGGTTAGCTTAACCTGGGTCTTTTTGTTCAGGGTTGGAGAGAAAAGTATATCGATTCCGAAGAATGATTTTTACTTTCTCGTGACTAGTATAAGCTAAGGTGTTAACTTACTTAATCTTACTTAGGGGTAGTGATTGTGTTCAAGGGTTGGAGAATAGTAAATCGATCCACAAGGTTCAGGTATAATTAGAACGCGAGTAGTTCGTTAGATACTATTTTAAACTTACTAAGTCTAAGATTTATCCTGGGTCTGGTAAGAGGGGGGGTCAAGTGAAGGATGAATAACCGAAGTTCTTCACTGTTTATCCTAATTTGAATGATTAGTTTTGGTTAAAAAATTTCTATTAGTCTTGGGTTTTTAGAGAGGGTTGGATAGTGAATCGACGTTTGAGGTCGTTAGACACTAATTAAGTGGGTGGGGGAGAACAAAGTTGTTCTGTTTGATCCAAGGATAAGCCTTGATGATCAAGTTTAAAATTTAATTAAGTAGAAAATGATTTAAGATCCAAGGATAAGCCTTGATGATCTGGTTTTAAAATTAAGTGACTTTAAATTTTGATAAAGTTTTAAATTTGTGTAAAGGAAAAATTTAGTGTTTTGATGATATTAGTGAGTTGATGATTGCTGTTATGTTTTAGGTGATGAAGCTGGAACAACAGGATGATTTATGATTACTAACCATTTATTGTCATGCTACTAATTTTTATTTTTATTTTCCAATAAATATTTTTCAAACATGTTTTGTATATTACTGCAGAGTTTTAGGAAAACGATCTTAGATCTTTTTATCAATCGTTATTGTATAATATTAATTTTGTTTAGCGCCTGAAATGATTTTGAAGAGTAACTTCAAGGTTTTATGTTTGCAAATGGAAATCTAAATTCATTGCAAGTAGTATTCGAAATATAAAAGTTTGTTCTGGCTTTTGCCGAACTATCATATAACTATACGGCAAGTTTCTACTTTGTCGTATGTCGTCTTTGGTTCGAGGTCTTCTTCCAATTCCGGGTAGTTCTATTATGGTTCGGAATATTGGCTCTGATCTATTGAGTCGGAGAGACATTTCAATTAAATTATTGTCGTATAACATTTTGTAAATGTTTTTGTCTAATTTCTAATCTATTTTTGGTTAATTCTAATCTAGTAAGGTCTTGTTCGAGACTTATGGTCGCACCAGATGAGTTAAGACTGGGGTGTATAACTCATAGAGTAATTTCGGATAGGGTACACCGTCTGCTCGTCACGCTATCTTATTTTCGGCCGGATAGATTCGTGCAACTTCTTAGTCTAATACCGATCCTAATCTTACTCTTATACTATCTAGTCTCAGGTTGTTTAACTAGTCTCTGCTAGGCTCAATAGATCTAGGGTATACTGGTTTATTGCGGCTGCTGAAGTGCTCGGGAGAGTCCAACTAATTTCTAAGTTAAATTCAAATCTCTCTGGTGCTGAAATTACAAGTAACTTCAGCACTTACAAATAAGTGGGTTGTTAGTTAGATGGATCATGATTGGTTAATATTAAATACTTTACATTGGTAAAACATTTAATTTATCCAATCATAAAATATAGTTTAGATCAGGTTCCACTTTCCGCTTTTACCTTCCTTTCAGCAAATGCATTTGAACTGAACTTAAAAAAAGAACAAAAGAAATACAAAAGACCAAAATTGGTCTGAACAAACTTATAGATTTTTTCTTACTAAAAAAATCAATACAACCCATATAAGTGTCTTGACTCGGTTCACTGACATTTAAAGAATTGAAACGGAATAAAATAAAACATACTCCGTCTGTTCCTGGCCTGTTTGTTGGCTCTATTCTGCTGGTCTGACCTCTGCACCTTCTCCACTGTGGCAGGCAGGATGCGCCGTCTCCTCTTGGGTAGTTTCTTCCTGGCCTCCATGTGTTGGTAGAAGATGGTGAAGTTGCTCACTATGACTGGGATGGGCAGGGAGGTTGTCAACACACCCGCCAGAGCGCACAGCATACCCACCAGCATTCCTGTAATTTTTAATAATTTTTGCTTTAAATCATGGATCAAGAGCATAAGGAATTGCCCCTTTTTACTAATCCCTAGATCAGTTAACATCCTGCCATGCAATTGAATATGTAAAATACTCTATTCTTGTTTATGTGTGAAATGTTCGATAATTATTGATCGATAACTTCCAGCTAGAATCAAACAAAATTGCTCCTTGACCTTTACTACAGAAGGAGAGGTTGTTTTAGTTTGTTCCTAATCCCTTAATGCTAGAGGAGTCGATAAAGAACAACATAAATGATAATGATGACGACATGATGACAATTGTTGATCACAAAATGAACAGCTGCTTTGTTGGTTTTTTCTCTCTATATGAAAAAAGGAAAAGATAGTTTTTTTGGAGAAAAAGGATTTTAAAAAATCAAAATTATAATCTCAACTAACAAAGACACCATTTAGAAAGAAAAGAATTATAAATTTTTCTGCTTGCTTGAATATTTTGCGAAACTGCTTAAAATTTTATCAGAAAACTTATCAGATGTTTTACTAGTCACAAATTCTATCTGAACTAAATAACATGACAACAGATAGCTTTTTTGTAAATTTTTATTAAAATTTTCTTCATAAATCTCTGGCAGAATTTTATGACGAAAAATGATGAGCTGGGCCTCAGAATAATCTTAAAAAAATACAGTTGAAACTTGAGCCTTGGCCTTGAAAATTTGACATCCCTGGCATTTGAAAAAGAAGAAAAGAATCTTATGATATGATCGTCCAACTTTTGGATTTAATGCAAGAACAAGCGCTCATAATTATGTTCAATTTTTCTTGAATAACAATTGTTGCGAATCCGAGAAACTTCACAACCATCATCTCTTTAGAACCAACAATAAGCGGTCTTGATTAGGTTTGCTTAAAGTACAAACACTGAACAAAGATGGCACACTGGAATCCAATTATGCTTCATCATAATTTACCTTAATATGTGGAAATTGTGCGTAGCTGGTAAGAAGAAGCGTTCCTGCAAAAACTGACTCTTTTTTGCGACTATTGCCACAAATTTTAAAAAAACTTAGAGGGTTCAAAACCCTGCAGTGCTTACGAAGAAAAAAATAAGATGCATTTTTTTAAGTTTTATCCAGTTTGTGTAAAGCCAATATCTTAACTTTTATTGATACTCTTTATTTTTTGAATCAAACATTGGAAGAAAGTTTTCTTTTACTTTTGTACTTCTTTTAAAAGTTTTCTTTTACTCTTTTACTTTTGATTAAAACAGTGTTGAAACAGAGTTTTCATTAAGTTTAATTGCTGAAATGCTTTTCCAAAAACATTCCTCTAAAAACCAGTGGTCACTCAAGTATAGCTTTTCGAAGAAATCTAGCATATCACGCGACAGTTTCGAATTAATAAGTCCTAAATCAGCTTTTTCAAACATTAGAATGAGAGTTAATGCAAGAACAAAGGTATAACAGTATAGACTGAATATTAACATTGATTTATAACTGCCATAACTGATGATGATTTATCAGGAAAATTTCAAATTTTAATCTGTCTCCAGGTAAAAACTAATCAATCTCTTTCAACGGCGAAATTTCCGCGATGAAATCATTCCTGCATGGCTGGTCCATCTTTCAGTTTTTACTTTCAGTCCATCTCTCAGTACTTGAAGTGCTTACAAACCCAATTTAAACTGACCAATCAATTCAACAATCATGCTTGCTTTTATTCTATCAGTTTTGACGAAAATGCATTTTGGAGCTAAAAAATAAAGTATACGGCCATTTAAAAAAATAACTCATTAAATGTTAAATCTGATTTTTTCCCGAATACTATCTGGGTCATATTCCAATGAAAAGACGACCTCATTAAAAGTGATACCTGTTCATAGTCTGGGATATGAGAAATAAATGGGAAGACAAGTGTAATTGACATTTGGTACTTCGCATTCATGTAGATCGAATTCATTACGCAATCATTGAGCTAGCAAGTTAATAATTGTTCTTTTTTTAAACAGATGAAGCTAAAAGAGACTTATTGAAGTCATATGATTCATAGGATTTAAAATAAGATTAGCAAAATAAAAAAAAAAACCGATTTGGTCTAAGCTAACTTTGAGTTCGCTGCTGCTTTTGCTAGATTACGTAGACAACAAAATAGCCATTCGGAAGTTTTTTTTAGAAAATTACAAACTGATTGTTGTTCCAGAAAACTATACAAGCCTCAAAACTCTACTCTCTTTATAGCAATTTATGAAAAGTTGCACGTAAAGAATTTATGTAAAGTTGCACGTTCTACAAAATCAGAAAAGCACGCTGATGTGGTCTAACAATGATGGCGTTTAAATCAATGCCTAAATGCATATGCATTTCATTGGTAGGTCAAAGAATCATACCTGAGTAGCTTTTGGGTACCATGTCTCCGTAGCCTACAGTTGTCATAGTAACCACACTCCACCAGAACCCATCAATAATAGAGTGGAAATCATTCTTCTTGTGCTTCTGTGCCTTCAGTTCCATCTTTTCGGCAAAGTAAACCATCGCACTAAAGATCACCACTCCGAATATGAGGAACAAAATAAGCAGGAACAGTTCCCTGGCCGAAGCTTTTAAAGTTAACTGGAGAATCTTGAGGCCAGGATGATGTCTGGTGAGTTTGAATATCCTGAGTATCCGGATGATTGACAAGACGTCCAGGCAGTCCTTATAGAGTCCAGTTAGTTTGATCATACGTTGAACTACCTCAATATAGAAATCCACAGTGGCTAAGAAGTCGATGATGTTGACTCCTTCGCGTACAAACTTCTGCTTTTGAGGACTGACCAAGAACCGCATGAAGAGTTCGAACGTGAACCAACTGTTGCAAAGGCACTCGATTACGAAAAGTACACTGTGTGACCTCTTGTCAGACTTCACTTCCACTTCCTCCTGAAGTGTAGACTCCGCCCCTCTGTAGCTGAAATCTGTGCTTGTCATGTTTTGAGTCCCACGACTAGTTGAAGACGTCGAGAACTCCTCTATTGAAACTGTCTCTACGAAAGCTTCGTGGGTTCCCGCGCAAAATGAGCAGATGGAGATGATTATGCATGTCACTGTTATCATGTTGATTAGCTGAAACAAAAAACCAGTGCATGTAGTTTTATTGGAATTAGTTATTGTTTCGACCACATCACGAAGTGATTGGAAAAAAATATAGTATCGAGTGCATTTTTCGGCCGATTTTGACTACCTCGAGGAAAACTCGAAGCGTGGTAGCATATTACAGACCTATAGGCCTGATTTGGATTACATTAATCAGAAAGCATGTTGTAATCTGCGTGTCACTCATTTCACCTCAAAAAACATTAAAAACTGTGGTAAAAAATTAGGTGCTAATTTTTTCGACTGTCATTGTTTTTTGATATGACTATTTTCCAGAATAAATCAAGATTAACTTCGATGCGAAAGAGTCAAACCGTATAGGAAGGGTCCTACGCTGTGCGTCACATTTTTCGTACCATCTTAATACATGTAATTTCATCAATTCAACGCAAAAGTGTGCCAAGTTTTTTCGTACCACTTCAGAAATGTTCAAAAAAAATCAGTAAGAAACTTTATTTCCATTAGCAACGACCCCCACATTGACGTTTATTGAGGTAAAATTGGTGATTTTCCTCCATCCAGGAGCATCAGTTGTCGGGTCCGTCTGGGTTAATTTTTTTTTTTCATTCGTAAAGACGACTTCATCCCAGTTTTTTGGTTTAGTCAACCATTCAGTGCAGAGGCGTACTCAGTTTTCTTTCTGTTTTTTGGTCAAAATTATCGTGATCTTTGCATTTTGTACCTACACCTCATTCTTGATAAGGCCCGATGAACCGTTCTTCTGCTTCTTATGAGGGCTGTCTCCCTCAGGACTTTTGAGGCTGTCACCCTTTCTTTGCGTTTTTTCACTAGAGCAATGCATCGTTTTAAACAGATTTTTGAAGCCAATGGCCACATGCTTGGGTCCTCGCTTTGCTTTCACTCTTGAGAAATCATTCTTGATCATATAATGCACTGCTGATCTTGGTAAATTCAGTTCTTGGCTGATTCGGCGATATGAAAAACCATTTGCAAAATTTTCTTTCGCTAACTCGTTAATCTCGCGTGAGTACATGTGAAACACTGACTGTCAATCAAGTTAAGACAGGTACCTGCTGTATCAATCGTAAACAGAACCATTTGCGCGCAGTTCGTGACATTTTTGAACAAAAACCTAGGGTACGAAAAGTGTTGGCCAACTTTTGTCTTTAAACAAGTGTTTACCATGTATTAAGATGGAACAAAAAATTATGACGCGGAGTGTATTTGAACCTCGAAAAACCATTTTTATTTCATTAACCGATTTCTGTTCTGCCTCGGCTGTGTTTAGCGTTCCAATTTGGACCAGTTTATGAAATCAAACTTTGAATTCGTAGGCAGTAGCAGAAGGAAAAACCAAATTTTGGTTAAAATAAAAAAAACTATAAAAATATGATTTACTCCGCGTTCATCAGAACAGCAAAAAAAAAGTATCGTAAAAAATTAAAATTTTGAAAATACCTGACTCAGTTATTTTACGCAATTCTTCTTAGTTGAGTTCTCCTTATTCTCGATTTTGATTCGTAACAAAGCTAACTAAAAAAATGTCTGATCTGAGAAAGGCATTTTGTAGAATGCGAAGTTTTTGATGCTCCTCGCAAGCTGCGGTCGACATAATCAAGTTATAGATGGAGGCAATCTTGAAATTTTGCACCAAGAAACAAGTTTAGAGAATCATGACATAATGGGATATGTTGAAAATTGTAGCAGCTAATTGAATCAAACATAAATTGAGAACCACCCAAACAAAGTCGCTCATAACTAATTTGATCAACCACCTAAAAATTACTGAAAAGATTGAACTGCAGAAAGAACAATTCCAGTTTCGAGAGTTAGAAGACACTAAAACCCTGCATTTCAACCTCTCGAAAAAAGCAGCTGTTACAGCTTTCCAAGTTCCTGGTCAAAGCACCTGCAGACATTGCTGACCTTTTTGCCGTAAATAAATTGATTGTGATTAACTTTTCCATTATCTACCTTCTGAAGAAAAATTAGCTATTAGTTTAACTGATTGGTCTTCCCGAGGCTAATCGATGGCCTACTTAGGCAATAAAATCCTGATCGTCTACAAAAAATGGTAGATCTCATGTCTCAGTCAATACGTAATCCGTGTAAATTAACTACCTTTTTTACTGTTTAAATAACCTCATTGTGTCGGCTGTCGGCTGAAGAAATTGATACACAACGCTAAATTCGATTAAAACAACATATAACGCCAGAGGTGTCGCTAAATTTAAAACAAAATCGGAATTTTTTGTCTTAGTTTCTAGCCCAGTCAGGAGTCTAAAAAACGAACAACATCCAGTTCTTTTTCTCTTCTGAAAAGCTTACTTATATTTTTAGTTGACAGTATAAATCTAAAAACTTTTTTCTACTTTTTCAAGGTTGTTTGTCTAGTTTTTTTCACATAACTTTTTATGGCAGTTGGCTGCTTAACTAATAGCGGGCCAATTTGACAAATAAAGTGATTTAAATACAAAAAAACCTTCACTTAATTTTGTCTATATTTTTCTGCTCTCTGTTATATTCGTTTCGTTTCATTCAGGGGCGGATCTAGGATTTTCTCGAGGGGGCGGATTTTCAAAAAATTTTCCAAAATTTTGACGACCTTTTTTTTTTAGGTCGACCAAATTGATTTTGAAATGTCGTTTTTGTATGAGTTCTTCGTTATTAGGAAAAAACAAGGAAAGATGGAAGGTTTAATTTGAATGTGGATAGATGATACTGTGGTTTAAAAGTGCTGAACAGTTTTTGTAGCTGGTTCAAAGTTACACAAGATATTGACAAAAAACGGATGATAATTAGTTTTTAAAAGGTTGTGGAATGAAAACAGAGTATTCAGGAATTGAACACTATATGAGTCGCTAGAATTATTTCGATAGATTTTTGGAAATTTTTATAACGAATGAAAGTTTCATTCGTTATAAAAATTTCCAAAAATCTATCGAAATAATTCTAGCGACTCATATAGTGTTCAATTCCTGAATACTCTGTTTTCATTCCACAACCTTCTTTTAAAAACTAATTATCATCCGTTTGTTGTCAATATCTTGTGTAATTTTGAACCAGCTACAAAAACTGTTCAGCACTTTTAAACCACAGTATCATCTACCCACATTCAAATTAAACCTTCCATCTTTCCTTGATTTTTCCTAATAACGAAGAACTCATACAAAAACGACATTTCAAAAGGATAGTCTCAAGATAAAGTTTCATAGTCCTCGGCCAATTTTTGCGAGACTGCATGAGACAATGAAGTCTTTTTTCTGAAAACAAAATTGCTCTTTCTCTTATGAAATAAAAACAAAATTTCTTTTTCCCTTCTCTTAAGTACTCATAACCCATAGTCTTGATGAATAAAAAGTTTAGATCTAGTGATGCTATCCGCATATAGCTTTTGTCTTTTTAAACTTTTCAAACTCGCAAAGGTGCAATTATCATTTATATTCTGAAACCTATTTTTATCTAGTAAATTGTAAGTAACATTACTTTTCTGAAACTTTTTGATTCAGAGAAAACTGATTTGCTCACAAAACCTTGTTAATTCAACCTAAACTAACAAACGTTGTTTGTCCTTTGTTATGTTAATAGTAGCTACAGAATCTAAAATTATAATTTTGCCTATATACTGTACATTAAAAAGTGAAATGAGACTCAAATTCAACTAGGTTCTGCTGCTCTTATTTTACTAATAAGTTGATTTTTATTTGACTTATTTTAGCTATGTGTCCAAACACCTTTCATTCATAAACCTGGTTCCTCCTAGCACGGAATACTCATCTTGTTTGCTGTCAAATTTCCTTTCACTGCCGGAAAAAATGTCTTTTTTTGACTCCTTCATTCTGATACTATTGATTTTAAACTATCTTTGGTAGATGACTGGATTAGGTAGAAACTAACTTTGGTAGAAACTAATCAAAAAGCCCTTCATGAAATATTAAAATTACAATTTTTTTTATTTACTCTCTTGATAACTTGTTCTAAACTGTACTCTTTTTCCTCTGATCTTGTCAGATGGAAAACATTTGAAAAATGGCTATTATTTTTTAAAGTTGTAAGCTGAGTAACTAATTTTGCATTTAAGAACTGTTTAAAATCTCTTTTGTTAAATTTGCCATGCTTTGCGGCCTATATCTTTCAAGTGGGGGTTAGGAAATTAGACGATAAGCAAATTAGACGTGACCAACAAAAACGAATTTAGGCGTTAAATTGTTTTTGGAAAACTGGCATATTAGACGGAAAGCAAAGGGCTAACAAAACTTATTGCTTAAAACAAGTTTTCATAATTACAAAATTATTATATGATCCCATTTCATATCAAACTTTTTATCTTAATTGATTTATAAAATGTTAATTTCAAGTTTATAAAACATTTTTGAAATGCATAAATTATACAATTGTGGCATGTGAAAAATGGGGAATGTGAAAATTGCGGCATGTGAAAAGTTGATTTGCATTTAAGAAAGCTGAACAAAAGTTGATTGTAGTCGGTAAACAAATTTCAGACACGAACAATATAATTACGTCTAATTTCCCGTATTTGTAATTTTGCATCGACGTCTAAATTCGTTTTTGTCGGTCACGTCTAATTTGCTTTTCGTCTAATTTCCTAGGCCCCCTTTCAAGCAATTTAAAAACAAAACTGCTACTGTTTTGCGGGTCTAGGACAACAAGCCGACAGGACTTCAAGCCGACAGGACTTCAAGCCGACAGGACTTCAGGCCGAAATTTAAACTTCACATACACCTCAAATCACTATTTTTTTATCTGTACAACGTTGCTTTTAAAAATTTTAGGCAAGTTTAGACCAGAATAAGCGTTATTCATGACTATAACTCACTTAGAATTGGCACCCGTTAAAAATATCAGCCGGTTTTTGAAATGCATAAAATATAAACAAGAAAATTGCCTTCAACCGTATTTTAATTTTCAACTTTCCTAAACATCATTTGGAGGCTTAAATTTTAATAAAACACCTATAACTACTTAAGAAAGATCATGAAATTGAGTAATTATTCAAAAATGTTTTCAAATTGATCATATTTCATGACTTGATGAGAAAATTTTCGGCTTGAAGTCCCTAATTTTACGATTTGGCTTGAAGTCGCGTCGGCTTGATGTTCGGCACCCCTGGTTTGCTACTGTTTATCCCAGATTTGCTACTGTTTATCTTCGAAAGCCTCTGTTTTAACACTGCTTGCATTCAGTCTTGCCACTAGTTTGAAAAACATATACTCTACTCTACAATCTCCACTAAAAACCCATCCTAAATCAATAGAATTTTTTTGCCTGTTTGCTTTTTATAACAGAACAAAATGTCATCCTACCCCTGAATCATTATTTTAACTGTTCTCAATAATTTTCTCTGAGCAAAGTACATTTTCAATACCTAAATAATACATAAACCCAAGTTGTTATGGAACATAATCATCAAAATGTTGTTAATTTTAGTATCGCCCTCCGTAAAAATCAAATTTTCACAGCAAAATCAAAATAATTTTTGTACAACTAAACCCACACCTGAACTCCACATAGGGCGTGCTGAGTAATACATCAGCAGCTTAGCAAAGCTAGGTGTGCTTCATAGACTTCGAACTTAACAAAAAGATGAACTGACAAAATGGAAATTTTTCGTATTTTGATACCTTTCTGTCATTTTTGAACAGTGAGCACGCGCGCTTATGCCTGTGTGTGTGTGTTTGTGTGTTGGTGTGTGTGTGTGTGTGTGTGTGTGTGTGTGTGTGTGTGTGCGATACACAATCTGTTTCGGTTGTTTTTGTTTCAGTTTTTTTGTTGGGAAAATAATTTGAGTCATTCGTGTCATTTTTCAAATCACCGAGTATAAAAGATATTCGCAACAAAAATCTAAACATTATCTGAACACCTATCTCCAATCCAGCGACCAACAGAACCAAAAACTAAGCAAAACTAGGATTGCCTCACAGGCTTCGTGCTCAGGAAAATACTAGCAAAATAGCAATTATGCTAGCAGTTATTATTTTCTCGATAATCATTACTTTATCGGTTCTCAATAATTTTTTTCTAAGCAAAGTACTTTTTCAATACCTTACTTTTACACTAGCTCAAAATTTTTAAAAATTTCAACAAAATATTGCGCATTTTATTATTGTCCTCCGTAAAAACCAAAATTTCACATAAATGATTAAAATATATTCTAAAAAACTAAACTCAAATCTGACCCCAACAAATTGTGTGCTGAGTATCACATCAGCAGCTTAGCAAATTTAGGTTTGCTTCACAGACTTTGTATTTAAAAAAAGATAAACTGCCAAAATGGAAATTTTATGTGTTTTGATAACTTTATGCCATTTTTGAACAACGAACAGGCGCGATTATGTTTGTGAGTGTGTGTTTTTGTGTATGTGTGTGAGAGACAATTTGTTTCGGTAGTTTTAGTTTTAAGTTTTTTTATGTTTGGAAACTTTTTGAAACCTTTGAGTCATTTTTGAGTCATCGAGGACAAAAGATATACGCATCAAAAATCTAAATAACATCCGAACACATAAATCCAATCCAGAAGCCAACAGAGTCAGCAAAACTAGGGTTGCCTCACAAATTCCGTGCTCAGTAACATAATAGCAATATAGTAACTATTCTAGCAGTTATTCTTTTAGGTAGTAGTCTCTCTTGTTAGACATTTTTTGGTACCTTTCAGTTCAATTTTGAATAACCAAGCGTGCGAGATTGTGTATGTGTTGACCAAGTTTTTTTTAGCGGGGTATATAATTTTTATCAAGTATAATTTTTTTCTACTTTTTTTCAAAATATATTTAGAAAGAAAACACTCAAAAATTAAACTTTTCTTTTTTACTATCGTATTTTTAGAAATTTTTTGACTTTTTCGGATTCACTTTTTTAGGATTGACTTTTTCCACTTAGAGCGTCCACAGGCAAGAGAAAATTAAACCGATAAATTAGGAAGAAACTATCAATTTTTGTTTCTTCATATTTTGTTTCTTCAATTTTTGAATCAGTTCAATTTTTGTTTCTTCAAATAAGTGCGCAGCTGAAGAACCAATAAACACGAAACTAAAATCAACAATCAGTGGCTTTAGTGGCTAACATGGATTGTTAAATGAAGCTTTTAAAGTACCAATTGTTATTGAAAACTACATCAAAGAACCATGCGGGTATTTTTTGACAAAATTCGTCCCGCATTAGCAGGTACTAATTATTTCACATAATCACGTGGAAACAAAAACACATTTTTTCCACATCAACCCAGTTGGTCTGTCCCTTTGAGAGGTCGAAAACACAGCAAGATTAATTAATTTTTGTATCCTGCCCTCCCCTCAATTGTCCGCTTTAATTTCCGACTGACGATCATTCGCACCCGGATATCACGTGAATTAACCTCCCGGATGTCATTTGAACGTGCTATTACAACCGTTAACCTTACCTCACATAGTTAAGCCCATTTTGCTTTAAAAAATATGTTTATGAAAAAGTTGTTCGAGTATGCGATCGAGCCATTAGGGTTAACAGGTATTGAGGCAGAATTGATATTCGCATAAGACTCTTGTCACTATTATGCCGGCGGACAAGCGTGCTCCTAAATTGATATGTGATATTATCTGCAGATTTGGCGGGGAGCTCAAATTTTTAAATTAACTCTTTTTTTTTTGCAATCAAACCGCTTCAAATTAGCATTACATTAAAAATTTTGTTGGTGCTATTTAGCTGCATGAATAAAATGGAATTAAAAAATGTGAGATTAAAAGGAGCCGTTTTGTTTTATAATTGACTACTCCTTTCATTTTTTCTCCCTCATTCTCAAGCGCTATCTTAACTTCTGGTTTATCAGTATTGTGAAGGGTTGCCCTAATTGAATTTGCACATTTCACACGCTGCTAAGAACTGAGAGAACCTTTTGAATAATTGAAAGTGTCGTTCTAAGTGTTTTACAATTATAAGACCGCGAGAAGAAAAAACGTATTTTCTTAAGCAAAACCGCCTAATTCACTTGATATTTGAAAGAAACCACATGAAACCCGCAAACGGCGTCCGGTTGTAAGGACGTTTCTCCCCGATAAGATCAAATTCAGTTGAAAATGAGGGACTACAGGGGGTAGACAAATGCCCATCTCACATTCTATGGGAGCAGGACCCATCTAGGAGTTTCTCAGGGGGTGGGGGGTGTGCGGGGAAGAAAACTTTCAAGACATTTTCAAAAAATCTTTTTAGATTGACTTAACTGATTTTCCGAGAAACAGCAGGAGAAATTTTGCAAAAAAAAACACGCCAAAAATGCAAATTTTAGATCAGGCACGTTTTGGAAGGTTTCAACACTACCTCAGAATAACTAAAATTTGAAGAAAAAAAAATCTCCTGTCTTAGCACCCAAACGACCGGACCTAAGCTGGTAACAAATTTGATAGAAAAATTGCACGGGGATAACATTCACGATGAAACTCACAAAGCACCATGAAAACTGTTCTTTAAAATAGAACATTTAAACTCTTTTTTTAAATTAAGGCAGCATTTTTTAAAGCTACTCATGTATACAATAGTTCTCACATCAGTTCAAATTTTAAAATTTAAAAACCGCTCTTCAAAGTGCCTATAGTCAGTAGCGGATTTAGGGGGGGGGGGGGCGGGGGATTGGACGATTTCCTCTTCTTAGGGGTTCGACCCCTGCCGACCCAAAGGGTCCCCCCTTTGTACTATTTTAAGATACCCATTTTGGCTGACTGATTTTAAAATTTTTCTAAAGGCGCCTTGGGCGCCAATCTATAGTAAATTTTGAGGTCGAATTTTCTCAAAAAGGCCTAAAAATGCTTTTTTTTGGCCTTTTTTCGAAAGTTTGCCTGCGGGGGAGAAAAATTGGTCAAATTAGGGTCTTTATAGTATTTATAGTGGTTGGAGGGAGCTCAGAAAATCAATTTGGTCGACCTAAAAAAGAGGTCGACATAACTTTCAAAAAAAAATTGAAAATCCGCCCCCACCTTTGAGAAATTCCTTCTGCTTATAGTACCTTCTCGTTCCAAAAAGGACAATCTTTTCAAATACTAATTGAAGCAAAGGCTCGCATCAGGGCAAAGCCCTGGATATTGTACCTACTACTGTTTAAGGTCTATGGAGTAGTGTTCGTTTTGAAATTTTCAAAAAAAATTAAAATAAAGGAACTTTGTTTGAAAATCATTCCCCCACACGATAGGTTAAGTACCGAGTGTTATTTTTTGCATATAGCAAAAATTTGAATCGACTAAATAATATGTCTTCATTTAATTTGAAACGAGTTCTACGAGGAATTAAATATCCGCGTGCGCGTTAATAGCAGGAAATATATCGTGCGATAATTAACCCAATTCGACCAAATCAGCTATCTTTTAACCCCCGTAACTTTACAAAAAATAATCATATGTGAAACACCTTTTTAAGTTTGAGCTCAAGACAAAATTTTTGCAAATAATATTTTTAAAATTCTCAAAAAAAATCGCAATTTAAGAAATCGATATTTGTCTGGAGACAAACCCATCGATCGCAAATATTCCGTGTCACGTTGTTCTGATTTCAAATAGAAACAGAAACATGAATTATTTTATTGCGTTCACAAAATGTGACGCCGCCGCCACCACTAAAGAAATATGTTTTTATTCCCTTGCAAAAGGAAGGGAAATGCTATTGGAATAATTCGTATAACGTTTTAAGCATTGAGAATTGAAACGACTATTCTCATTCAATACGAATAATAACGATTCCTCTCGTAAAGTACAAGCATACGAAACCTTCTTCTCGTAAAATACGAATGTACGAATAAAGAATACGAAGTTAAAAGAAACTTCTCATTTGATACGAAAAGTGGCGTGATTTCCCCATCTGAGTATAAATAGAAGCTCAAAACTACGGGAATTCATTCCCAACAATTTCTCTTCTAACACCACAACCTCCCTCTCTAATATCCCAACAACTTCTCTTCTACCACCACCACCACTCTCCTCAACCACCCCAACCCTTCTCTAAAATAATATTCAATCTCAGAGAATAATATCTTCTATCTCACCGTAAAAAATAAATATTGAGTCAAAAGGCAACTTGCTGTAAATTCATACTAACTTCTTTTTTTAATAAAATATTTCTCAGCGAATTTTAGATTTACTTTCTAAGATAGAAAGTAGAAAGGACCCTTTATTCCTAGCAAGCGTTTTGTCCGACGTAAAGAGTTTTTGCTAGCGTAATAAATTGGTGCGACCAGTGAGGCACACCTTCTAAAAATTCGCAAAAATTGCTAAAGTCTCAAAAAGAGATAAGCAGCAAAGATTCCAATTCTCAAACTGGAGAATTGTTGAAATTTCTCTTACAAATAAAGAGAAGTAATAAATTTCCAAATCGGAAATTTAAGTTCTCTAAACAAATTTATAAACTTTTCTATCTTTTTTTTTAAGTTCTAAACTAAATATAAAATGGCTGATACCCCAATATCCCATCCCAACTTGTCTTTAATGACATTTTTGGGAAACGATCCGAACCAAAATGCTACAGCTTTTTGGAATTCAGTTGAAAACAAAATTCTTTTCTCATTAGGTCAAAGACCTGCTGATAATGATGCACGACGCAGCTATGATAGCAGACAACGATCCCTATTCGGATCATTGTTAACTGATACATCTCTTGAATGGTTCAATGATAATGTAACCAATGCTACCACATGGGCACAACTCAAAGATCTCTTCCTAAACAGATTTACTGACGGACGAGATCAATTCAAACATAGAATTGATGCTGAAAATGCAGCTCGCCAAGATGGCGAATTAATAAAAAATTACTTCCACAGAATTAAATCTTCTGTAGATAGAGGATGGCCCGAAAGTATTGATGAAACCGTTCATGCTACTGAAGCTGCTCAAAATGCTGAGAGAACTGTACAAACCAGACAAAGAAGTCAAAAGTATATCGATTTCTCAATTAAGGGACTAAGACCTCTAGCCCTTAAGCAAAAAGCTCATGAATACATGATAGAGCATCCAAATGCCAATTGGGATCAATTCACAAATCATGTAATCACTAAGGATCTAACATTCATTGTTGCAACTGATCCTGCTAATAAGTCAACAACGGATAAAATGACTTCATTAGAAACTCAAATTAAAGAACTAACTAAATTGATCAAGAATCAAGAAGTTAGTGCAATCAATGATCAGAATTCATTTCAACGACGTCACCCTGACATCAAGGGAAGACCTAATAGTACACGATTCTGCGAATATTGCAGAATGAATGGACATTCTATATCTAGATGTTCAAAAAAGCAAGTTCAGGACGAAGTAAATAAGTTGCGAAAAGAGCTCACAACAAAAAAATGAACGAAGAGTTTCATTTGAAACTGATTATAAACGAAATCGAAGACCAAATAACTTCCCTAACCAGAGTAACCCTAACCCAAGCAACCGGTTTTGGGATAACCAAAACAGATCTACTAACAATTCAAATCCTAGCCAAAATAACTATGGCATTCGCCATAATTATAACTATAACGGAAACAATTTCCAAAAGGCTAATGCACAATCGTCTTTCAATAACAAAAGACCCCAAACCTATGATGATAGGTATCCCAGAGAAAACAAATTCAGAGAAAATGAACAAGTTGCTAAACAGTTCTACGACCAAGAAAATAGGCAATTCAATAGTAACCCTAGAGGTCGACCATATAACACTGGAAGCTATAATAGCAATAACAGTCGAGACTCAACGCGATCTCAATCACCAAATTTTAGATCGAATCAAATACAGTCTGAAACTACCCATTGGGTTGAGGATGAAGTCAATTACTGTGATGCTATCACTGATTTCTTTCCTTTAAACTATTAAAGTCTCCGAAACCAAGCGATGATAGTAATCCTAAATCAAGGATATATCTTAGCTTATATCATTTTGCCACCGGAGACAAAAATAATAATAGTGGACTTAAAATTGAATTCATGATTGATCCAGGATCAACTTGTAGTATCATAAACTACCCAACTTATCAAGAATTGGAAAAATTAGGTCAAAAAATGACAATTTACCGATCCAAAATTAAAGCAAAGACTTATAATGGATCTGATATACGTATGTTTGGCCATACATCTATTCAATCTGGTTTCGACACTGATGGAAATTATCCATCTAACCACAAAGTGTGGATAACTGAAGAGAAGACTGCTAATCTGTTAGGAGTAGACTTTTGTCATCTCTTCTTAAAAGCTCTCTACTTTGATATCCCCGCAGTTGAGCTCAAATCAAAAGAAGGTGTAATATCATACGGGTTGATGAACAACGATAAAGAATATCCTAACGTTTCAAAAATTGTCTCAATTAACTTGAAAGAACCCCTGTTCATTCCAGCACGCTCTACATACTTATACAAACACTTGGCTGAACCAAATTCATACTTTGAAAAAGGGACTACATTCCTGCCTCATAAAAATACAACCAAAACCGAATTGGTTTTCATTAACACAGTTTGTACTCAAATTGAGCAAAGCCTACCTATCCTAATTGAGAATCAGAAAGATCATCCTGTCACACTAAACAAGTGTGTACTAGGCTATGCAGTAACTGATATTCAAGGATACGAGGATAAAATATTTGCTATCCACGATTGTGATGAGTTCACAACGAGAATTTTAAATGAAAGTTCAGAATTCGATAGCTGTTTCATGCTGAATACTGTTGTCAATACAACACAGGAAAGTAATACTCAATTATCCGGCCCCTGTCTACAATATGTAGACTTCAAAAAAAGGTCCATATTCGAATCGAATATGCCCATTGCCCATACAATCTCTGCAGATAGGGCAATGAAAAAAGGATTTGCTGAATCAATTAGCAAAAGGTATCCTGAGCTACGACACTTTTGTAACTCAATACATGCTAACATTAACGATATTCTCATCTTCACTGATCCAAAATCTGGACAAATCATATATAACCTGATTACCAAACAGAGGTACTTTCAGAAACCCACTTACGACGCTATATTCAATACCTTGTCCGAAATGAAAGATCATGCTATAGCAAATAACATTCGATCTATCGCAATGCCCAAAATTGCTTGTGGCTTATATAAAATGAATTGGGAAGAAGTTTCCAAAATCATTGTCGATGTATTCCAACATTCTGGAATTACTATATTTGTCTATGTTTCAGGACAAGAAATCAAGGACATGCCTGCCCTTGAAGTGTTTGATACAGAGAATGTATCAGAAATATTTGAACAAATTGGTTCAGATATAGTCAAAGTATGCAAAAATGAAAACGAAATAGCAACCGACTTTTCTAATGATGCAAAGAACCTTTGCAGGCCTCCCTTGAAAGAACAATTTAAAAAGTACCGAAACAAAGAACATAATGATCGGCTAATTGCCTTTCTAGTCAACGAAACCTTTACCCAATACTCCTCAATTGATAAGGACAATAGTAGTACTTTGGAAAAAATCGAAACTACTATTAAATTTTTATCTGACTTCGATTTCACACAAAGTGATATATCGGATGATGAATTTGCAGATCTAATTCAAATGCTGATAGAGGATCAAGATGTTTATTCTCATCACAAATATGATATTGGAAAAACAAAACATAAATTCCATATACCACTCAAAAAGGACGCAACGTTCAAAAAACAACCCTATGATATGAACTCATGGTTCGTAAATCCAGTCATCATTCTTCCAAAAAAAGACTACGTTAAGTTGGTCTTGGATGCTAGGTATCTAAACTCAATCACAGATACTAGCAATTGTAGTTGGCCATTAGAACCACTACAAGTTCTCATGACCCGAATAAACGGATCATACTTCACAAGTAGTGATCTCTCTTGTGCCTACCATCAAGTACCTCTAACAGATGAGGCACAGAAATTAACAAGCTTTATTGTAGGAGGTAGACAATATACCTACCAAGTTGGTTTCTATGGTTTGAAACCACTTCCAAATTTATTCAGTAAACTAATGAGATATGCCTTCGGACCCCTCATTAAAGAAAAAAAAGCAATTACTTACATAGACGACACTCTGTTACAGAGTCAAAGTAAAAATGAAATGTTTGACACAATTCGAGAATATCATTCTCTTTTACGGAAGGCCAACTTAAAAGCTGCCCCTGACAAAACTTTTTTCTTCCTAAGAAAAGTTAAATTTCTAGGCCACGTTGTCTCTAAAGATGGTCTTTCCCCAATCGCTTCACGAATTGATGACATAAAAAAATTGAAATCCCCTGAATCAAAAACAGAAGTTCTAGGAGTATTAGGTGTCATGGGATTCTACAGCACATACATCATCAATTTTCATGTGGACGCAAAATGTCTATATGAACTGGCAAACAGTAGTGATAAGTTTCATTGGCTACCATGCCATGAAGAAGTTTTTCAAAAACTGAAAGACAAATTCTGTCATGATATTTCAAATGCCATACCTGATGTAAACTACCCATTCCACATTCACGCCGACTCCTCAAATGTAGGAACCGGATGTATACTCATCCAAGACTTCCCTGAAGGGAAAAGAATTGTTTCTGCCAATTCTAGAGTCTTTGATAAAGCTGAGCAGAAAATGTCTACTCAACATCGTGAATTATGTGGAATAATATCTGCTTTGCAAACCTATGAATTCTACATTATAGGTTCACCCTTTCCTCTATACCTATATTGCGACCACAGACCTATTCTCGTCTTATGGTCCAGAAAAGGACAATTTTCTCATAGATTTTTCAAATATCAAGTCGTATTGACAAAATTCAACAATTTGAAAATAATCTATACCCCAGGTTTAAACCTAGCCTTTCCTGACTTATTGAGCCGAAATGTACCCATCGCTGATATCAAAAGATATCAACTAGAACACAAAACCATTCCAAACGATATAAAGTTCATCCTAGACAATGGAGAACAAATATGTTATTCAGTACTCCACAAAGATGATAACATTTTTCAAAACGATTGCTATCCAGTCATTGCTCAAGTGCAAGGCGGAAAAAAAAAATTAATCAACATAAGTGACAGAGGAGACTTCAGCATTGAAGATGCTCCAGAATATTTTGAAGAATCTTGTAGTGCGATTCAAAATATAACAGATTTCTTCCGATTTGGCAAACAAATTAACCAAATCAAACGGCTATCTATACCAGATATAAACAATGAAAACATTTATGAAGAAATTCCAGATGAAGTATCTGCACTTGATGATCCTTTGGAAAATTCAGAATGGCTTGACTTATATGAAGGCAATGTTGAGAACAACCTTCTCAACGACCTGGTTAAAGCAAAAAATGATTTTGCAACCAAAACAAAATCCTTGAGGTTAATTGAACCCCTAAGTCTCCAATCTGAAGAGAATAAATCAGATTCTCTTGAACTGATAGCAAAAATGACCGACTTTGCTAAAGAAGCAAATTTAGACGTTGAAACAATTATGCAATAGCAGTGTAACGATACTGTAATCATAGATATCAAAAATTGCATAAAGCAAAACGAAAAGCCAGAAAGAAACAAAAAAAATCCTTATCGTGAAGAAAAAGGATTAAAAGCCTATATCAGGCAGTTCGAATTATTATTCATTGAAGACCAACATGATCTTCTATGTATTAATGAATATAATTATGACTACACTAAGAGTCCAAAAATTTGCTTACCCATCTCTCTAGTGCTAAACTGCTTTGAGTTAGCTCATAAGCATCCTCTTAGCGGTCATCACGGCGAAACAAAAACTTTGGAAATAATCAAAAGATATTTCTATTGGCCCGGACTCTATAAATGGGTCAACATGCTTCTTCATGATTGCGTAGAATGTCAGAAAAATAAACCTAAACGAAAAGACCTGAATGAAGCTCCATTACAACAATGGGGACAATTAGAAACAATCCCAATGAAAACGATCCACATTGATCATAAAGGTCCACTTAGACCATCAAGTCACGGCAAAAACTTTTGCTTAGTTGTGATAGATGCCTTCTCTAGATATCTTCAAGTATATTCATGCACCCATGCAGACTCTAAGGAAACTATTAAGCTCTTAGAGAAATACATCACAACATTTGGTATTCCACAACAAATTATTCATGATAATGGAAGTGCATTCATGAGTAATGACTTTGCTCATTGGTCCTCTGAATTGGGAATAACCCTGAGACCAAGAACTACTTACTCGCCTTGGACTAACGGAAAAGTTGAAGTCCAGAATAAACATTTAACCCAGTACTTTCGACATTTCTTGAGTACCTCAGGCTCAAAATGGTCTGAATTAACAAATAAATTTGCTTTTGCACATAACACCGCCATTAATTCAAGTACAGGTTACACTCCATATGAGATTGTCTTTGGCATAAAACCTCAGGTTGCCCTTAGCCTTAAATTAGGCCTCTACCGCGACCAAAACAAAAGATGTACCTCTGAATTTTGCGCTGGTCTCGAAAATCATGCTCATACCGAGCATAAGTCAAACAATGAGACCATAGATAGATTTCTAAAAAATCAAATTTCCGCCGAAATACTAAGAAGGGAAAATGATTTTAAGTTGATTTATAGTAACACCTATACCCATTGCCGCCGCATCACTAATAAGGCCCACATGTTCCGAAATCAATTTAAATTAGGACGGCCTATAAAAGAAGGCACAAAAGTGTTACTAGAAAACAGATCCAAACCACTATTGAAAAGTCAAAAACTTTTGAATTTGAGATCTGGACCTTACACCGTAATTGAAAAAATCACGGAAGTAACATACGGAACTCAAAATGATTTCACTAACGAAGAAAAGATTGTCCACCGCAATCATATTGTTGAATACTTTCCTAAAGAACAACAAATGCCCAAGCTACTACAAGAGTACTCTAGTGATTTATTTTCAAGTGATTTTTATGATCATATAACAAATCATCAAATCGACTCTTTCAATAAACCTAAACAGGTTGAAAATCTACAATACCAGTTTTGGCCAGTAGTCAACAATGGTTATCAGCAAATGACTGATCATACCCCTACAAATGAGGATCAAAATAGAACTATTGTCCAAGATCAATCATTAGATTCAGGCAGAGAAACTATGCATCTAAGAACTTTGTTCGATGCGACTGCGATTGACCAAAATCTTAGACCTATTCGAAGTTCAACTCCCTATCCTGCTGATAAAACCCCTAATCCTTCAACAAGTCAATCTAGTAGTTATGGCCACCGCCGCCTACCTAGCCGCAGTATAAGTCCTAATACTAGTCTCGCAAATGACTTTGGCCGCCGCCACCAAAATATAACAACACAATATAATACTCCCCGTCCTCCTGATATCCCTCGTTTATCTGAATCATCAGAAAGCTTTACTGATGGAAAAAATATCCCTCATAGCTCTCAGGAAAGCTTCTATGAGAACACTCGATCCGCACCTGGATCACTTTCTGAATCCAAAAAACCTAAACGGACAAATCGTCCTACAAACTTTTATGGAACTACAATTCCATCTAGTCTAATTGGCAAATTTAAAAAGAAATAAAAACACTAAACCATTTATTTGGCCAAACTAAATATTTTTTTAAATTCTTTCTATTGGCCTTTTTTTTTTTTTTTCTTTTCTACTTTAAAAATATTTCGTTTGTAATAAAAACACAAAACACCAAAAATAACATGTTAATAAATAAATTTAAAAATAACTTTTATAAATACAAGATTTAATATCTGTGTACGATTTCACTAGTTTTGCTGCCGCCATCTTTTCCAACGAGTTTTCCGCGGCCCTACTCAGGCTCCTCACTGCAAACTGCAGCGCTGAGTAAGGCCGCCACCATGCTTGATATACCTCCTCCAACATAATATCAAGCTCTATTTTTCGTCTAAACTCTGCCTCTGCCACTGGCTTTTTGAAGAATTCTTCTTGAAACTAAAACAAATTTATATAGTATTTCTATGTTGCCATGCCACTTGAATAAAAAAAAAATTTTTTTTATTATTTTCAAAATTTGGTGTATTGTAAAACAAACTTACATCCTCTCCAAAGAATATGGACAAAAAGTCCATTGTCTCTTGGGAAACCACATGGTTTCCACCCCATGGGCTCCGAAGTTTCTTCGCGAAGCACCTACTTTGTATTGAGCCCAGCTCAAACAGTTCATCAGTATTCAGGACCGGATACTTGAAGATGTAACTCCGATCCATGAATACCATGAATTCCATGGGCGTCAGATTTGCACCCTTTTCGACTAAACCGTCGTAGATTTCGACCCTTCTCTCCACTTCCTTGTCCTCCAGCAAGGCTTCGTGTGTGAAATCTAACTCATCCCGCAAGTTCAAAAACTTCTCGGGGAAGTCCACCAGATTGTCTTCAGGCTCGATATAACTCATTTTTCAGAAAGCAAAAATTTTTAAAAGACTGAGATAACAGATGAAGTTTAAACGGAAAGCAAACAAATGATGTTGCTTTTAGTCCTCTTTTATGGAGAGATGTTTTTTTCATTTTCCTCCTCCAATAAGGAAGGGGAATGCAGTTGTTAAAATTAACATCAGCATAAACGAATGAGTATCATTCCACTGCTAGATCTCAACAAATCAAAACTAAGTGGAAAAACCACGACATTAAGCCAGAGTGGAAAAACCACAAAACGAATGGCGAATGAATTACGACTTAAAAAGAGTCACTTCCGAAAGACGCCGAATAACAACGGCCAATCAGAGCTTAGATTTGCAAAAAAGCAAAAACAGCCTTTAAAAACTAACTGATATACAGTTGTTTTCATTCTTACTCAATTCCACATCTTCCATTCAAAACCTCCTCTCTCTCCAAAAAATAAATCTGCCGAATTCCTCAACAAAATTGAAATCTAACTCAGATTTCCCATCACAAAAAATCCACAAAAATGACAAATCCAAATAGTGAACTAGAGGAAGGTGAACTAATGGACCAAGATCCTGTTCTAACCACTCTCGAGGAAATGCTTAAAGTGATTACTTTTAAAAATTCTTTTGCTATCATTCACCACCAAAAAATAAATTTGCAAAAAATTTGTTTGGTTGGTCTTTTAACTCTAATAATACTTTCGAATCAAACCTCAGCATTTGATCCGAAAGAACAATTATATGCAAATACTGCAAATAATCTTCGGGTTGCTCATTATGATTGTCAACTAATGACTTCTAACAAAATGTTCTCTCTAAATAAAGTAGCACCTTGCAAAGTCCAACCAGAAAATATTAAAGTAGCTCATGCTTATGTTACTCTATATCAGAGACATTATCGCACAAAAGTAAATGCGACAATCTGTCGAATCAAACACCAATCAATGCGTTGGTTCTGCGATTCTTTTGATTCGAGTGGTATCGACGCTCGACAAAATATGATCACTACTGATCTCCATTTATCTGCCGATCAATGTAAATCGGCCGCCGACAGAGGCTATCTTAACCTAGGCTATGCTAGTATTGGAAATATTCCTTTCAAAATTAATGTTAAAACAGTAACTAATGCCCATGCTGGCAAAGTTGACGGCGAACATCATAACGAATGTGATGGCCGTTCTTGGATTAAATTGGACACTTTTGAAACTTACATGCAAAATGTAACTCTGACTGTTAACCTCAAAGATGGAACAGTCAATAATTGGCAAAACATTCCTTTGCCCTGTCCAGTGTCTACAAATGGATGTGAAACAACATCCTTAGACGCTTTTGCTTATACTTGGGAAGAACCCAACAATTGCATTTTCACTGTTTTAAACAGACTTCCGGCTAAAATGATTCAAAACGAAGAATCATACTACATAATTAAAGGCGATTCTAGCCCATCTATTCATTCTACCCATACAAGGGATTCTCAAAAATTTATGCTACAGGTGATGAATAAACCGCAATCTCTTTGTGGTCATCCCAGAATAGTGTATCCAACTTCATATGATTCACTTTTTATTGCATACACTGACGGTTTCAATATGGATACTGGAATCCAAGTTAAACCAACCCCAGAAACGGGAACTATTCATAATGCCGGCCAACCAAATTCTACTTTTCTCACATTAAGTGATGATTCGCCGCCACTCCAATTTTCAAGTCATCAAATTGACTACGAAGCTCATATAGGTACCAAATTGGACTATATTCTTTTTTATAGCTTCTACATGCTCAGAACGGCCGAGTTAGCCCTTCTGCAAAATCAATGTGAGCTAGAACGCTCCTCAATATTAAATACTTTAATGCTTTCACTTGAAAGCCCACGTTTGGCTGGCTATATTCTAACCAAAAACCGCTCTATGTTCTTAGAGACCAATGGCAATGTTGCCTGGCTCTATCATTGTCCAAAATTTTATTCACCTTTGCAATTAATGGATGAATGCTATAATCGCATTCCCATTGTGTATAAGGAAAACATTCGATTTGTCGATCCAATTACGCGACAAACTTTTCAGTCGGCAGATCTACAAGACTGCTCCGACAAACATTCGAATCTCTTTCAACTAGATGTTGATGATGATAAGTCCTGGATTGAATTAACCCCTCAAATTACAAGGGTTACAGGACCATATCTCTTTGAACCAAAAGAGATAATTCAAAAGATTAAGCATTCTTTAGCCTCTAGCCAAGGCGCTTCAATCTACACTTATGCTCAAATGCAAAAATTCTGGAATATGATTTCCGATAATTCAGAGATGAAAGGAATACTGCAAAAAGTATCCAGGTCCTTTCTAAATGCTAAAAAAATTCTTTTCAAGGACTCATACAGCCCACTAGGCTCTTCCCAAACAATCTATTTGGACTATCTCATCTCTCCAAACTTTTGGAAAAACGAATACACCCGTATATTTGGAAAAGTACAATACTATTTAGAAAAATGCGGAATAGTCTTCGCCTCTTTTCTATTTGTGAAATTCATACTAGATTGCCTAGTATTCATAATAAAGGCTATGCATATTCAGAAAATCACCGGCCGCTCACTACATTTTGGCAAAGTATTGCTTGCCGCTTCATATAATATACTTTTCACTTCCATAGTGACCTCAATTTTCACTCAAGATGAGCAAACTGAAAAAATAGAACAAGAATGTGATCAGAAAATACAAGCCCCTCTTTTAGAGGAAATTGATAAAATAAACCAGGATCGCATGTATCCTCATATCCAATTAACAAGTTTTGAGAGAAGAACTCAAAACTTGGATCACCCAACAAACCCAGTCTAATAAAAAAAATTCTACTGTTCTAGGATATACCAACTGATTCAACTATGGACGCAACACTTGATGACGACTTGAGAGATTTCGAGGATCTCCTCTCACTTCTGCCACCAACTGATCCACTGGACTCGCAGATTTCAGCATTCACTCAACAACCAACTGTTTCTACTACTACAACACCCACTGCAAAGCCGACCTCAACACGATCCTTCGTTGAGCCACTACTTCAAACCAGTTCAGCTGTCCCGATAACTACAGCATCACAGCCACCACCCCTAAAAATTTCACCCCCTGATTTTAAAATACCCCTGGTTCCCTCGAATTCTAAAATTAAAAAACGGACCCAGATTGTAAGACCATATAAGATACTAACGGCAAATACGCCGGTATCAACTTCTCATTGTCCAATGACCATTAGGCGACAGCCCTTGCACCCCATTGAATTAAACACTAAATTACATATTCAGTTAGAAAGGGAACGATACATTAATTCTAAAAGCAATCCTGGCTTCGATATGGATCTCAAATATGCTTTGAATCCATTAATCAATCGTTTTAAATTAGAAGCCTATCACCCTATAAAAAAAATGTATTCCATAAATAATTCCCTTCTTGAATATCAAAAAATCTACGTCCCAGCAAAATATCTGACAGCAAAATTACAAACCCCCCAGTTAGATGACTATACTGAGCAAATTCAGCGCAGTCATATACATGAAACGCACCAAATCCGGGAGCTGAAAAAGCAAATCCACAATTTGAAAACAAAAAATCACCAACTTATAGCCCGGGTGGAAGGAAAATTGTAAGAAACATTTATTCTTTCGCTTTATATAGCTATGTAGTATAGCTATTGATTTCCTTTCTCAACAATTTTGACTTTTATAAAAAACAAAAAACACAAAAATACCCCCTTTGTATGAACCAGTCCTCCCCTTATTACGCGTTTGGACAGACTTCACATACTTCAGGAAGAAAAGGAGACTTCGGAAAAAGAATGTTTAAGGAATAAAACTAACCTTCAAACTTTTGAGAAACAGATAATTTTGATGTATTTAATTTTATAGTTAAATCCCTTGGTTGTGTAAACTCTATTTTGATTTATAAATGTAACTGATGTATTTATTTATTCAAGCCTGACTCAAAGTATCAGTTGATTAAAAACATCTGCTACCTGTAATACCAATAAACTACTAACCAACTTTATGAGATTGAAAGAAAAAGCTTTTGTTCAAAAACATCTGCTACCCGTAATACCAACAAAACTTTATGAGATTGAAAGAAAAAGCTTCGATCGATCAACAATTACCCCGCTATTCAAGTGAAAGTAATAAAAATGAAAGTTTTAGTTTTTTTCCTTCTCCAAATAGGAGGATGGATATGTTCTGATTTCAAATAGAAACAGAAACATGAATTATTTTATTGCGTTCACAAAATGTGACGCCGCCACCACCACCAAAGAAATATGTTTTTATTCCCTTGCAAAAGGAAGGGAAATGCTATTGGAATAATTCGTATAACGTTTTAAGCATTGAGAATTGAAACGACTATTCTCATTCAATACGAATAATAACGATTCCTCTCGTAAAGTACGAGCATACGAAACCTTCTTCTCGTAAAATACGAATGTACGAATAAAGAATACGAAGTTAAAAGAAACTTCTCATTTGATACGAAAAGTGGCGTGATTTCCCCATCTGAGTATAAATAGAAGCTCAAAACTACGGGAATTCATTCCCAACAATTTCTCTTCTAACACCACAACCTCCCTCTCTAATATCCCAACAACTTCTCTTCTACCACCACCACCACTCTCCTCAACCACCCCAACCCTTCTCTAAAATAATATTCAATCTCAGAGAATAATATCTCCAATCTCACCGTAAAAAATAAATATTGAGTCAAAAGGCAACTTGCTGTAAATTCATACTAACTTCTTTTTTTAATAAAATATTTCTCAGCGAATTTTAGATTTACTTTTAGATTTACTTTTAGATTTACTTTTAGATTTACTTTTAGATCTAAGTAAGTACTTTTAGATTTACTTAGATAGAAAGTAGAAAGGACCCTTTATTCCTAGCAAGCGTTTTGTCCGACGTAAATAGTTTTTGCTAGCGTAATAACGTTCCTCAAAAGTAGGAACAAAAAACAATTACAAAATTTTTGCTTGTAGAAATCTTCCTGTCATGCACAATTGCAAGTAACACATTATGAATATTGCGACCGGTGAGGCACCATTTGCATCAACAAGCATAAGTTAACCCATATTGGAATGATTTGTGAGCCGGATCAATCCACTGACTACTCTATGAGCTAGAAAAAAAATCATTCAAAATTATCAAGTAAGAAATCAAACATTACCTGAAAAAACCCAAAATTAAACGTACGAAAATTGGAAAAAAGAAAAAAATTTACCGATATAATTTTGATAGTAGGTAAAAGAATGCGCTACGCAATTGATATGCCAAGTGATATGGCTGCGTAAATAAACCAGATGACACTCTATTATTTTCTCAAGAGGCGGAATTTCATTAAAAAACTAAAACTTCGTTTTTTTTCGGATTTTTTTCCAAAGCACTATAAGACGCTCTTTCGACAGGCTAAAGCAGGCCAAAAAGTCGGGCACTATTTTGAAGCACTATAAGACGCTCTTTCGACAGGCTAAAGCAGGCCAAAAAGTCGGGCACTTTTGAAACGTTTCGCCTATAGAATTGCGTTTTTTGGCGCGCGCCCCCTTAATCTTAGAATAGTTTTATATCGTCGTCAAACGCTTCACTCAAAAAAATTATATGGTCGACCGCACGAAAATTAGGCGTCATGAGTTAATACCAAACGGGGACACTTTGAGTGGCGAATGCTTCAAATCCCTGAGGGAGGCCGTCCATTCCCGTCCTGTGCCCACTCTTTTCCTTTAAAAGGTTTTTCTGGCATGTAGGGTGATACAAAAATTTTTGGATCTTGTAACTATCCCCCCCTTTTGCAATAGGATGAGAAATAGTTAATAAGGTACAAATTTCGTTTTTGCTTAACAGTTCAATTCTTTCTTTATAGGGGGAGATTCCTTACAAGGTACAATAGGGGGGAAATAGTTAACAAGATCCAAATCTTTTCAGTAAATGTGACCTTAAACTTGATCTTTTAGCGGTAGTGCGACAACTCGCAACAAAAGAAAAATTGCAAAACTTATAGAAAGCACTAGCAAATTTTAAAAATTAAATTAAACGCGACATTGGAAAGTAGCGATAGCTTGCTCAGCTTAGCCCATCTAGAAGAATGCATGCGCTGGTGGGTATTCGCAAGTACCAAAATGATAAATCAGTCCATTGTACCAAATTAAAAAATCAATCGCGTTAGTACCAAAAATATTCAATTTGCCAAAGACTACTAAGCCGACTATTTTAAGCTCTTTAGTTAAGCTAAAGTGTCAGTTGAAGCTTAAGCTAAAGTTTAAGGTCGCCGGTGCGGTGATAACCGGCTCTTATTTTCGTATAGACCAACAAGCACAACGTATGAGGTGAGCGCTCGCCCAAAAACACGCAGGTACCTTGGTCAAAACCTTTCAAAATGCTTGAAATGGCTTTTTGAAATCTTTTCTCAAAAAATCACCTGAGTCCTAGAGTTTTTTTTTGCTTAAATAGAGTCTTTGCACTGTTTTGGGAGTGGTCTGTAAATTAATTTAATCGGCTTAAAAGACCTAAGAAAGGTCAATTTTTCCAAATTCAACTCAAAAAATACTGTGCGCGCAATTGGCCAGAGAAGTGAGAGCTATTACTATAAAAACAAAACTCACTTTGGCCCATCTGGAAGATCTGGGCTCATCAAACAGCTTCCAGAGCGATATCTGGAATTTGGTCACCAGTGGAATTTTCGTTTTGTCCTTGATCATGTCCTCTGGGATTCCAAACTTCCGCATGATTTGGTCCTCATCCGTGTTCTCATCATTCCCGTCTATCTCAATTTTATCCAGGATAGCCAGGGTCTCTTGGGTGTCCCGATGTCTGGTGTAGGTCATCCAGCAACATGGTTCCACTTGATTCGAATCCAAACCCCAAAATCCAAGCTCCTCCTCGAACAGGGGTCCGCAGACATCAGTTGGGTAGTGTAGTTTACCCGTTCTGTAGTAGTTGAGAATTTGGGCGAACACTCCGGGATGTCGGTCAAAAAAGTACTCGCCCTTGACGGCGTCGAAGTTGATTAAGTTTTCGGTCAGCTTCGACAGTCGTGTGGCCGGGATTTTCTTCAGAGTCGCCCTCTGGGTTTCGTGTCTGACTCCGCCGACGTTTAAAATGACGCGACTTTCCCTTTGTTCGTCCGACTTTGCGACTAGAAGGTCTTCTTTGTTCATTTTCAGACCGGGAACATAACTCGGATTAAGTTTGTCTAAGGAGTTGATCCCACTTCACAGCACAACTAATCCGACCGAAACGCTTTTAATTACGCAGATTCTGCGGCGACAGGGAATTTGTTGTTAAGGAAATTAAAGGGGGCAACAAAAGAGCAATAAAGTATTTATAGCTTGATTCATTGGATTTTGAGGCCGAACTTCCCTGCTTGTGTGGTAATATTCACTATAATGAGATTCAATCAGTTGGTTTTGAATGGCTCAGATCTTACGGAGAAGGGGACCTTTTGTAGTAATTGAAAGGGATCAATTTATCCGGAGTATCATCGGGAATTTGCAAATAGAGCGATCGATATCAAATAAAAGATGAAAGCGCCACGGATATATTTCTCAACAATTCTTTGTTATTTTGAGAGAAAAAAAATCGGTTTGAAGTTTTTCACATCAAAAATATTTCAGCAATTTTCTGTAAATTTCGCTGCTTTGTTCCACATTTTATAAACATATGCCGAGTTATATCAAACTAGAAAATAAATAAAGGAAAATTGCAATCCAGTTGTGATAAGGTAAAATTAATTTAGCTAATGTTGCGTTACCATTAAGAACGAGGGAGTAAAGTCCAATTGAAATCAGTCATCTGAAAATGATTTGAATTTTGTCATTTTGCTCAAATTGAAAAAAAAACTAAATAATTGATAGATCTGAAAATCAGCTGCAGTTCTTTGTTGACGCCGTTTGCTGTTTTCGACTACCGGAAATAATGAAAAATGAATAATTCCGAACATGAAAAATAAAGGAAATACTTTCCTTCAGAGCAAAGGATAACATTTTGTAGTTGATGTCTTTTTGGTGGAGTTGGTATAGAGAACTGAAAATTGAGGAGGAGCAGCACATTCCCAGCAGATCTGTTCACTGCTAAGATGAATAGTTTCACCAACAGACTCAGCAGTCAAGTAAAATACCCGACAGGTCCTGAAACATAATTTTGACTGCTTCAGAGCAGATATCCTGGGTAATTTTCAATTCAATTTACCAATACAGTTCACAATAACTCAATCGAAGTGGCAATCAAATGACAAAAGTGGCAATAAAATGCCCAACAGAATGACTATTCTGCTGCAAATTTCACTTCACCTATAGACAATTAGGAATCATTCAACGAAGCGAGAAGATCCTCTCCAACTGAAACAAAAACGGATCAATTGAGCAATCTCCCCCACGTAATGACCAATTGAGTGAGCTAACCCCCCCCCAAAAAAAAATTGGTATAACGCTATAAAAAGACGTCAGAAAACGCAAGTAGATGGTTAATGTGTTCGTATCACGCTATCAATTGACTGACTGAAGTTTATTTTACATGAGTAACGAGAAAAATTTTTAAAAAGAAAAAATCGAAATTTAGTTCAAAATTTTTTTTTTGCAAATTTTTGTTTGGTGCTCTAGCCTTGTATCTGAATATCAAAAATTGCTCTCCGCAGCTCATTAAAATTGCTTTTTCCATTTAGGACAGAAAAAAGGCGCTAAAGTCGTCTCAGTTTCATTGGTTCTTTTTTCTCTCTGAATTTAATTTTTGAGCTTTGATATTGTAAATAATTTTGGCGTCCCACTATCGTTGAAGAATCTGATTTATGATTTCATATCATTCAAAAAATTTTGAAGTGGTTATAAATCGATAGATCGCGAGAATGGGGGGGGGGGGAGGAGATTGCTCAATTGATTCACAAAAACTAATGAAAACATTTCTAATTGAGCATTTTCGTGCTTTCCTTGAAAAAGTTTTTCTAAGAGAGCAAATTGAAGGAGGAATAAATATTTTCATTTCCACAATGACTTTTTAAATGAAAAATGAAAATGAAACAACTTAAAATACTATATACTTAAAAAGTCTTTGTGGAAATGAAAATATTTATTCCTCCCTCAATTTGCTCTCTTAGAAAAACTTTTTAGTACAGCAGTGAGAATTGACTTTTTCAGACCCATTAAACAACTGATCCCACCTATCGATTAGTAAATTCAATTGAAAAACACGAAGTTGGTAGTAAAATAGTCAAATAGTTCCAAATTTATATCTGATTGCGAGTCAGGGCGGAGACTTTGGACAAAATAATGGAAAGTATCAACAAACGAAGTGTCGTTCAAAGCAATCCCTGAGCCACTTGGAAATAATCAATAATGCCTTTATGCTGTAGAGGGACGGACATTTAGAGGGGAATAGTAGATATTGCTAAGTTGGTAAGAGCAGTCAATTGGGCTGGCAGTAGAATGTGAGGCCATAATTGAAGATCCGCTTGCTAGTCGGCGCCACTTTAGATGCCATATCCGATTAGATTGCCTACTCGCTTATCTAGATCCAGCTTAGCGAAGCGAAAACTTCAATGGCAAAGTCTAGTTTTCACACCAATATACATAGTTTGACAAAAAGAGAGCCATTTTGCTTTAGATGGTCGAATCTGCTCAAGTATTTTTGTAGCCCTTGCATAACAACGTTTTTCAAGTTTTCGATGCGGCTACAATATAAATCAAACAAAGCTGCAGGCAGTGGCGTGCTCAGAAATGTTTCTAGAGAACTAGAAAAACGGTTTTTCGAAAAATTTGAAAATTTTGTCGACCTTTTTTTAGGTCGACCAATTTGATTTTTCCGAGCTCTCAGAAAATACTATAAGGACTCTATTTCTTAAAAAATTTTCTGTGCCGTCGACAAAAACAGGCCAAAAAGGCTTTTTTAGGCACTTTTTGGAAAAATTTGACCGAACATTTTTTTTTTCGCCTTTAGAAAAATTTTGAGGTTGGTCAGCCAAAAATGGATGTCGTTAAATGATACCAAAGGGGGGACCCTTTGGAAAAAGTTTGGCAACCAGAATTGAAAGAAAGCCCCCCCCGCCCCCATCGGCACGCTACTGGATGTAGGTATCATGGTCAAGAAAGTCTAAGGATTCCTATAGTTTTTATAGGACGTTAAATTTCCCACAGAAATAGCAGGTACGATAAAAAGCAGTTTTTCCTAGACTAACTGCAAGAAAAACAATTGTCTACAGTTGAGAATGAGTTTTGTTTTTCAGTAGGCTGTTAGCACTAAATTTTTGACCACAAATGTTTGCTGCATTAGCACTGAATTTAAATTACTTTGGCAGGCATCACAAGCTGGCTTTCATTTTTGGTCAACCAGACAGAGTTATAGTCCTGAAGTTCATTATTTAGGTTGACGAGAGCTCACTTAACCAGAGCTCATTACATTATGACTTTTGCAAGAGTTCACCTTGCAAATTGAAGCGCACATTATATGATTGATGGGCACCATTTTACTACCGGAGGGCCACAATTATTGTCCGTCCACGTACAAAGTCATTGCGAATGAGAGGTAGAATTCTCGCATGGGTCGAGGTACTCGACTTATGTCTCGACTTTATCGACCCAGATTTGGGTATGTTGTAAGTTTTTTCATCGACAAAAAAAACATGCTCGAATTTGCAATCGGACTATTGACAATGGATCTATCTAAGAATGACTATAAGCCTAGGTTAGCTTGGTTCGCATACCTGAAAAAAATTCGAAAAAATGCGCTCTGCCTGCACGGACGAAAAAAGTTTTGAATTGATTTAAATTGATTTTAAATCGATTTCGAATTAATCCAAATCATTTAACAGTTTAATTTCACAAACAAAAATGGTTTTTAAATTGATTTATGTCGATATTTCCTGAACAATCTGGTTGATTTATGCGACTAATAAATCTATTTAAATGGTGAAAATACAAAACAGTCACTTACAAAACAGTCCAAAACAAAGTAGTCCAAAAAATCATGTTATGAAGGAAAAAACATTCGAATGCAAAATAGTCCGTCTGTCCGCTTCGCAGAAATAACCGACTCTAAATTTCGTATTAACTCCTACCCTCTGTTGGCAAGCTCTCGAACTGTTTTGTATCGGACTGTTTTTTTGTTCATTTTTGTATTTTTCCGGATTGATTTGGATTGGACTGTTTTATATGGGACTGTTTTGTACAGACTCGATTTAAATAGCTTGGATGGGTTTTCTGAATTTTAATTGAATCAATCCGAATCTTTCTAAAATGACTTTGAATCCATTTAAAAGGACCCATGAAATTGCAAATTAAGCTATTAAAAATAATTAAAATCGTTTTTTCTCCATTTATCAAATAAAAACACACCTGCCAGATAAATAGAAGCAATGACAAAATTCAATACAAATCAACAAAAATTATCAACTTGAACCAGATTTTGGGTAAAAACTTCTGTAAAAAATCAAGAATCAAAATAAATCCAATTGTGAGCTCAAAAAAGTAAAATGAACTTCTAGAAAGTTATCAAATCAGCTTTTGGGCATAAAATATGTAAAAAATCAAAGAAATGTTCAAACTAGAACAGATTAAGAGCTCAACAGATGCAAGGAAATCATAGACAATTATCAATATTTTGAATTATTTGGTTTTTATTGTGTTATCTTACGCTATGGATGTAAAAATAAAAATGATGGGCAATGAATTAAAGCAACACAAAATCGAAAACGATGAAATTCAAACAAAAAAGATCAATTTAAATCTATTTAAATCCGTTTTATCCCCGCTAAAAATAGAAACAAGGTAAGACGATTAATCAAAATTAAAATCAATTTGGATCATTTTTTAGCTGGGATTCAAGACCAGTTCAAATCAGTTTTAAGTTGATCCAGATCAGAATTAACTTCTTATATTTAATCTTCGTACTTTTTTCAAGCTAAAATTGATCTCAATTGAACCGATATATTTTTTTCTTACTGAAATTGATCCTAATCTATTTTCATCAGTGTGGTTAATATTTTGGTTTACAAAAACTTGGTTACTTTGCAAAAGGCAATAGCCCGGCAAGAGATAGTGATTAGCGCAAAAAAAGACCGAGGGGGAATTATTGGGAAAAAGTAAAATTTTATACCAAATTTAACTTATTCTTTAATTGATTTTGCTGCAAACATTTTTCAAGAATTTTTAGTTAAACTTGAAAAGCAACATAAGATCAGCTTTGAAGAAATACTAACGATTATTTTTTGACCATTAAATGTGTTTGTAAAAAAAACGTTAAGTCAACAAAGATCATCGCACACAGATTTCCATAAAATTTTACGCGGTTTAGAAGCACTTATTTTGCTCAAAAGATCTACGCAAATGGAAAACAACCAGAGAAGTCACTGCCTCATATTTTCTTAAGCTAGTTGTGTTCAATTTCTAAATATGCAGTTGTCAATTGTTTTATAAGCAATAATTAAATAAATTGTGAGGGTGAAGATAAAGATTTTACTTACTGTGCTCAACTGCAATAAACTTGGCGAAACACTCAATCGAAAAGATATTATATAAACCTAAAATGATAGAATTGAGTTACTAAAAATCTTTTGAACTTTTTGATCATAAAAAAACTAGTACTGAGTTTGAATAATTTTTGCGCGGTAGTAGTGCTTGGCTCAAATTTATTCCTATTAAACTTATCCTTTATCCCCGGGCGAGACTTATCCCTATTAAGTACTTTAGCAACTTCATTTCATTGTTGATTTGTTGATTTTTTGATTTCCAAAATTAAAATTTCTCTGAAATGCCAGCTTCAAATGAACGGATTACAACTGTTGATTTGTGTCCTTGAAAACTAAAGCAACAAAAAGTTGGTTATTCTTAAACATTTTTTGGTTTTTAATTTTTTGTTGGGTTTTGTTGGGTTTTGTTCTATTTGAGTGGTCACTTGAGGGTATGTTAGCCTGAAAATAGAAGAAAAAACTTTCAAGTTCTTTGAAACAGAAGTAAAATTTTCATTTTAAAAAGTTTTCTTGCCTTTGAAAAGCTCTAGCCATAAATTGAATTACTTTTTTTTTCAGCAACGAGCAATTGCTATTTATTTTCTACTTAAAATTATTTTCTTCAAGACCAAATCAATAATAAAAAGACTGTTCGGGTTGACCGAAATCCGCTATCTTGAAACTTTTCTTCTAAAAACCTTAGAGTTTTTTAACGATATTAGGCACTACGAATGTTACAGTCCGATGAAAGTTCCTCTGAAATAAATTTGCACAGAAAACTCTTAGTGGTTTAATACAAGAGTTTGTAACAATATGTAACCGAATCCCGTGTGCATCACGTCAGAAGCTATTCCTCAAATGGATCTTTGTTTGTTCCACAAACTATTTCAAACCGCTAAATTTTATAAGTAGGAGCTTTATTTGAAAAAACTCAAACATTTTGATTTGGAAATTAATGTTCAAAATGCATACATTACAATTTGAAAACTTTTCTAAGCAAAAAATTTAAAATAAAACTTCCAGAATGATTAGTTTTCCGGAATTCTGGTATAGAAACATAATTAAAGTGGTCAACCCGGGTATGAAACAACGCTGCACGCGCTCATTACTGTGTTTAATTTTCGGTGCTTGATTTGGCGTGGACAAAATCACATCTGAGGCTTTAGTTTCTTCTCCCCATTTTTTGTCGCTGAAACAAAAAAAATGCTACAAACTACAATAAAAAGATAATATATTAATTGACATAATAATGATTTGCTTAAACACTTAGCGGCCAGTAACATTGTCATTTGTCAACAAAATACAAAAAAGCGTAAGCAGCATTACATTTGTCAAAATAAGAGACACTCATGAGCTAAAATTTCATGGAAGAACGCTTCTTTGAAAATTGGTTACAACATGGACAGAACCACATTGATGCAATTGAAAAAGAAGTTTGTGCAACAGCCCACCGATAAATTTTTCTATAATTCCTACAAAGAAAAAATTTTGAATTCGAAAAACTATATTCATTTCAGTTCAAAAACCAAAACATAAGATTTTTCTAAGTCATTCAGCAGAGGATTAAAAACTGAGACTGCTATAGGCACAATTTAATTTTGAAGTTCATAGTCTCTTTTGAGGCACTTAGTGTCAACCGTATTTATCCAATGCTGCAGAGATACCATTTTTTATTTGACAAGTAAGAGCACAGGTTAACCAAAATCTAAAAAAAAATTTGGTGCACAGTTGAAACGAGAGGTTTAATAACAGATTTCAAGACAATGTTTTTTGAGCCAGTGGTAACATGGCAAGCTCTGTGCGACAGTCTCGAAAAGGTGGCTCCAATCGTAGGTAGTTTCATCCCAAAACTGAGCAGCCTCAAAAAGTATACTGCACTATAAGCGCTTGTGGTATTTTTCCGCGGGACAGAGAAAATGCAGCGTTTTGATGTCAACGAGCAAATTAATGAGCTTTTCTCCAATTTTTCCATATCTTCTCTGCGACAATTAGCATATATTTTGAAATTTTGACACAAGCTAGAAGAACTTATTTAGAAGGAGCTAGTCAAATCAAAATTCGAAATAACTTGTTTTGAAGGCATAAGTTAGCCATTATATCATACCTTGTTTCAGAATTGTTCTTGCTGCAAAAACATCCTCGCAAACAACATAAAAAACTTGAATGTATTGGCTCAAATTGTTTTTTTTTGGGACGCAAATGAGGTCGGCTTACTATTTATGCTGCGGAAAAATGACAGACAAAAAAATTAAAGAGTTTTTTTCCGGCGTCAAAAAATGATCATATCTATTTGAAGATGCAGACGATAGAAGATTGTGGGTTGGGCGCTTGTATCAGAGAGTTAGACAAAATTTAGGACATTGAAATTGATTATGAGAATCTTTTGCATGAATTGGAGCTGTCATCTTACGAAAAGTTTTCTAAGGAATAATTCTTTTGTTGGCTCATTTGGATCATCAATTGAACTTTAAAGACGCCCGACCAAGCAGTTTTTTATTCGTTTTATCAGTCATTTTTCCGTAGGTTAAAGTGTAAATCAATTTCATTAGTTTCCCAAAAAATCAATTTATGTTCATGAAATCAAAGTCATTGTGTTACAGCAAGGACACCTGGAAAACAAGTTATGGTTGACTGATTTTTTAATTCAATCAAAACAAGATTTGGCACATTTTGATTCGGCTAAGTCCTTCTAATTAGCTTCATCTAGCTTGTGTCCAGTTTTCAGCCCTATATCTTAAATATGCAGAGAAAACGAATATTTTAGTTCATTTGCTTGCTGAAATCAAAAAGTTGCAAATTCTCTGTCCAGTGACGGTAACCACATGAAAATAATTAAAGTATTTTTTTTAATTTATAGACTTTAAGTGTCTAAATGCGAAAAAATACATCTTACCTGCATCTTTTTGCCTCAACTTTAAATTTTTGTATCTGAAAAGTTGTGCGTTAATAAAAAAGAATTTATGCAAAACAAAATGGTTCCATCGGGCAGTGAACAAAAAAATGATTCATTTAACAAAGATAGCATAAATTTCAGCTATTAGTTGCGGAGCTTTCAGTAACTTTTGCGACCGGAAATTGACCGATTCTGGTGGAATTTGAAATGAATGAGGACAACTAAAATGGGGAGTTTCCCGAACTCTTTCACCTGGATCGTGCGCTTTGAGTTCAAACGCAACAAAGGTGGTAAAAAAGGGAACAAATTAAACTACAAAGCAGGTGGACTTACTGCAGGCGGATGTAATAAAAGTAGCCCTACTTTACCCAATTAATACCACTCTGTTTGTACCTAAATGAGTTAAACAATTTGAATAATACAATCTTGTTTCAACGTCAAAACATTCTTTGTTGATGATAATTCTTTAATTCCCCTCTGATAGTCCCAATTTGGATACATGATTCTTCCGGCTTACATTTGGGAGCTATTACGGTCGGTTAACTTCAAACGAAAGCAAGACTGTTCGTATCACGGCGAAGCCCTGAATGTTCCGACTGCCTTTCAAGGTCTATGGAGCAGTAGTAAGAAAAAAAAAGTTAAAACAATATGAAAAAAAAATAAAATTAAAATTTAAAATTCGAGATTTTTTTGTGAAAATCATCCCCCCACACGCCACCACATGAAGTACAAAGTGATAGATTTTGCTCCTAGTAACAAATCAATTATGGCATATAAGCTTCCTTTAACCCATTTTGGAACGATTTCTAAGCCGGATTAAATCTCCGCTTAGGCGTTAATAGCGCGAAATAAATCGCGCGTCAATAGTCCCAAATTGGCCAAAATGGCAATCCTTAAACCCCCATAACTTTGCGAAAAATGATCACAGGTAAAATATCTTTTCAAGTTTAAGCTCAGGACAACAATACTTTTTGAATGATATAAAAAATTCCGTCAAAATGGCTAGTTAAAAAGTCGAAATTTGTCTGAAGAAAAATAAAACCACCCGAGCACAAATATTCCGTTACTTTCGTTGCGAAATTCGGAACAAAAAAATGTTATAATCAAAAGCAGATGAAACAAAATTGACACTAAGAAAGGACATGAATTTGGCGTTATCTTCAGTTTCTTTTCTCAAATTTCGAAATAAATCTGCCTTGCCTGTGAGCAGACTTGGAGGTAGGGTTTTCAAGAAAAACTCTGCTCTGAAAAAAGCAATTTAATTGCTAATGATTATGCTCAAATAGGGACCCATTTTTGATTATGGTAATCCCCAATCGATATGTTAACCAATTTAATTGTGGGACACTCTTGTACCAAAGAGCTATTCTGGTTCGAAATCTCTTGGGACGGGTTTAGGGCATTTTCATCAATCTGTTTTCACTACTAGACCTAGACTCTACTAAAATCAATTCACAACAGCAAAAGTTCTGCATTAAGAACGACACAAATAAAGACACATAAGCCCTCATATAAACCATAATTTATGGTTTTTTCCAATTTTCAGAAGAGAATAGAAAAAAACTAACCGGAGCATGTGATGGTGCGTGCACATCAGCGTTCCAAAGTACCCCTTCAAGGTCTTGGTTATCGCTTAAATGGTCTGGTAAATTGGTAAATGTAATTGTGTAAAAAATGCACCGCCTATTTTTACATGGAACCACTGAATCA
Source organism: Symsagittifera roscoffensis (assembly GCF_963678635.1). Classification (NCBI taxonomy): domain Eukaryota; kingdom Metazoa; phylum Xenacoelomorpha; order Acoela; family Convolutidae; genus Symsagittifera; species Symsagittifera roscoffensis. The sequence goes on along the minus strand of NC_087063.1, from coordinate 35,031,023 downwards.
GCCGGATATTCCTGATAGCGATTGCAATAAACAGTTATTGTTCCGCTTTGCAGGCTATTTGAAAACACTCAAGCTTTTTTGCCAATCATCAGAATGGAATTTCAGATTAAAATGAATGCGACGACCTGAATGCTAGCTCCAACTGCCATTTTCAGATTAATAACTCAAAAAACAATAAGTTTTCATGCATTTAATTAAAATACATTGAAATTGAATACACTAGAGATTTTTTGACAAAGAACAGGATCATCAAAACATTTCATAAAGTATATTAAATGGGCCGTCAATATTTCGATCACTACAATATAGTCGGAATGAAAAAATTATACCGAACGTAAAGGACTGTCGCAGCATTTTTCTGTATCAAAAGTGACAAGAATTTTCGAAAGTTTTTTTTTCACCACAAAATCATGCAAAGAAGGACACAAGACAGCTCATAATCAGGGCAAAACCCAGGCTATTTTGACTGCCCTTTAACTTTTTGACATACCTTTGATTTAAAACAATCGTGAAATTTAAATTTGAGTTTTTTTGAAAATTTTTATCTGCAGTGTTTTGTTTTCGCCCAACGCACGCTAAATAAATTTAAAATGAGGATGAGTTAACGTATTAAGAAAACTGCTCTTAGGGGGGAAACTTTATCAATTTTTTTATCTGAAAGATCCTGATATCACAACTCTTTTTCGCAAGTTATGGGGGTTGGATGTGCGACTACATTGAATCATTTGGGATCATTTGCGTTAGTCGCAAGTTAAGCCGTTATCAATCTAAATTGAATTGAGGGAATAAAAAATTTTCAAAAACGCCTCGTAACTTATGATAAAGATATCGATTTATACTTACAGATTAGAGTAGGTAAATTTTCTTTAAAAAGTCAAAGTTCAAATTGTTTTTTTTTGGCATTTTAGTACTTAATTTGTTCAAAAAACTATTCCAGCCGTCTATCCTTTCAGCGAAAACTTATCCCAAACTGGCTAAATTTGCATTTCAGATATATCAAAAACTTTACAAATAAAGATAGTAAACGAAATATAATAGTTTTTAATTTAGTGTTCTCTAATCATAGGTCGAAATTGGTTTGAACAAAAAAATCCCAAGGAAAAATAGTCAATCACTTTCTTCAAAATTTAGAACAAAAATTTGCGTCTTTCACAACTTCATTATGTTCAATTAGTTTTCATTGATTCATTTTGTAATAATGTTTTGAGCATATTGACTCGCGGATTGATAGGTTGCAGAAAAAAAAGAAAATGGAAACAATGAAGGCAATGATTAAACTTTTGCTAGTTTTCATTTTTCTAGACACTAATAATCTTCCGAAAATTAAAAAATAAAGAAATTGGCTCCGCCTGAAATCATACCATTGATTTCAAAAAAAAATGTGATTTTTAAATGAAAAAAAACGCATTTGATTTATTTCCCTTATTTAAAGCTAAAACAGCTTAAAATTAAGATATTTAGGCTCAAAGAAACAAATGATTGCATATAGGCAATTTTTCATCAAAATGATAAGTAGCAAGAAAAGAGCAGCATCGCACAAGTTTCACTGAATTGCTACGGTGTTAAGATTAATTGTTCCGACTTACGAAAAAAAGTGAATATTCGTGCTCCGGGTATTTGTTTCGCTAGAGGATTTCCAACTTTTGAACTGGAAAATTTCAGAGAAACTTTTGATGCAGTCTGATAGACATTGATGTCATGAACCCAAAATTAAAATCATAATTTATCTGCATTAATCATTTGTTAAATTAATAGGATTTAAATATTGCCATTTTGGCCAATTTGGGATAATTAACGCGCAATAAATTGCACCCTTATAAATCGGCCGTTTAGTTTGCTCAAAAACTCTTACAAAACGACATGAGAAAGAATAACTTGTCTAAGTGAAAAACTATTAGATGCGAGAAATATAACATCGCACTTTGCATAGCATGTAGTGGAGGAGATGATATTGAAAAAAAAAAGAAAATCAATTTTGTGTTTGTTGAAAAATTTATCAAATATGGATCAAAAACTACATCTGATACGTTGAAGAGCATTAAAACAATTCGTCATTTAGGCTTTATTAGCCTTTTTTTATTCTATATATAGAGAGTATTGGTTGTGCGTAACGTGAGTTTGCGCTGCCAATTCAATTACCTAGGTTGAACTAAGAAATTATGTAGAAAATCAACTTCCTGGTTTGGAAAAAAAAGTTACACATCTCACCGGGGGCTATTTTTGTTTTGAAAGGACCCAATGATAGAAAAATTTTAGCCAATCAGAATTGTTAGACGTTTTTATTGGCTGAAGGGTTTTTGCACAAAATCGAAAACAATTTTACAGAAAATGATTTTATGAAGTACAGACAAGTTTTGCTGTAAATCTTGTACAGCTATCGAGTAACTTTTTATTGTCCCTATATTTTTTGTCAAAATTTAGTATTCTATAAAAATTCAGTTTTTTTCTAATGTGTCGTAGATTTGACAAAAAATGAACGTCATTTGTTGCTGCTTTTGCATTGCTTATTTTGATATTTTTGCGATGCCCTTGAGACTCTTCAATACTCAATTTGGATTGCTGCAATTAGTTTTCATCACTCGGTCTTTCTATCTTGAGGGACGCCACCTATCCCACCGGCTGCTGTTTCGTTTAAAAATAACCTTCCGACCTCTTATATCCCATCTAAAAACGGCCTAATTATTTGATTTTATTGATAAAGTTGATTTTATTGTTCACTCTACGGTTTTGTTTTATGTTTGCTCAAAGCACCACTTGACCCTTTTCATTGCTTTTTAGTACCCAGATTTGCGTGATAAAACACATATGATTCCAAAGAACTTCTAACCATCGATGCTCGGAAGAAAACGGAACTTAAAAAGAAAGGGTTTAAAAGTCTGTCGAATTATTTAATTGCCTAAAATTTAGCAGAAAAAAACAAGAATGTTCGTATTAAGGCAAAGCTTTGAATAATTAGCCGACTGTTTTTTGACCTGTTTGATTTAGTTCTTGGTTATAAAAAATTGAAAAAATTGAAAAAATATATATTTTTTAAATCCTTAAATTTACCTTAAAAATTTGATTTTTAACTTTAAATTATTCCTACTCGCAAGCTATTTTAGGTTCAAAATGATTAAGTATTTAACTAATAACCGAACCAATTGGTTGAATTCAATTTAGTTTGAAATGAGTTCTGAGCCGGATTTGTTTCCAGCTAACGCGTTAAGAATATATTTAGCACCTCTTGAACCCTAAAAATTTTAAAAATCACAATTGAAACTTAAATTAGATTTGTAACTCAATTTTTCAGAATTCAAAAAAAAATCCATAAAATTTACAACCGGAAAACTTTTTTGTGCAAATTTTGCTTCGCTGAGCTTAATAACCCACCAAAGAACTTTAGTAAGCTTCAATCAATGTTTGTTGTGATCATTTTCAAAATGAGGCAGAATTTTTGGCAATATGAGTACCGTTTTTTTTCTTTAACTCAAATACGGATACAACTTCAGAAAACTGGCATATTGTGGTATCGTTTAGAGTAACCTACTACCAATTATAAATTATAATATCATCTTTTACCGTAAATGCGGCTGTAAGAATGTGAGTTTCATTTGGGGTAACTAGATTTACGAGAAGCATAACACCTGAATCCCAAGTTTTGTTCCATATTCGGAGCTGGAAAAAAGGTTGAAATTGTACCTGAGACTTCAAAACACACGTATTTGAATATTTTCTAAGGAAATTGAACACTTAACATTAAACACACATGATTTTCTGACCCATATTAGATCTCCTAGCAATAACGGATAGTAAAAAGTTAAAATCAAGGAGCAATTCAGTTCTCGGGGAATGTAAAAAAAAACAAATTTTGGATTCTGCTCTTTTTTTGCACTCATGCACGTAGGTAATATAACTAACTACTTTTCCGTATGGAATTGAAAAAAGTATCGTGATAAAACCCGTTCAGCCGTGATTCATTAAGCCGCAATAACAGTGTCTAGTTTTCTTTTCTCTGAGAGGGTCGCGCTTGTAGGAAAATGACTAAATTTGAGGGTAAAAAATTATCCAGCTTTGTTTTCAACAACGAAACTTTGAAACTTGTGTCACTACTCAGCGCCATGCTATTCATGGTCGTTTTTGGTTCCTCGCCTAATAAGGGCAGGATATTAAATGATCGTGCGCACGGAAGGACGAGGGATAGTTTTTCTTTTTCAATGAAAAATTTCAGCAGTCAATTTCAGTTGCAGCGCGGCTGACCTAAAAAGTTATCAAAAATTTCCTCAAAATAGGAACAAATTGCTCTTTATTGCTGACACGCGATAAATTAATATCCTGGCCTGATTGGATGTACGGCAACACAATAACGACTTTTGACTTATAAAACATGACATCTATAAATTTCACAAAAACGCAAATAACTCACATTTCTCTCAGTGAGGTCAATTTGGGAGCATCACCGATGGTTTTAATTTGAACTCAGCAAATGGGTTGTTAATTTGCAGTTCGGAGGACTTTTCAACTCCAAAAGCGCCATTGCTAGAGGAAATAGCAGGTCTTTGGGGAAAACGCCCTATAGAGAAACTTCATAGCCGGACAAAAGGGGGTGAGGGTGGCTAACTTTATTAATAGTCTCTGTAAGTTGCCGGCGTCACCCTCAATAAGCAGCAGAAGCGTGCTATGAATAGAAATTATGCGAGGTGGATTTTGATAGAGAAGCAATTTGAGATACAGCCACGACACTTGTAGATAGCGAGAGGAATTCATCGTGAAGTAGGCTAGATTGGGGTAAATTGAATTGGGATACAGAGAGTATACCTTACATCGTTGCAGTGGGGTATAGAAAATTCGATTGGTCTAAATTGGACTGGGGGCTCTGTAATAATGCAAACTAACAAAGGAGGGCTGTTGGCATGTATTTCATAATAAATGCATACATGCTTGTGATGGTAAATGAAACACAACGGCGGGTCGCGGAGGGCAGCTTATAAATTACAAGGGCGTGAGGTAAAAAGATACGACAGGAACTGGATGACTTCTATGCAATTCTAGACAGAACAGCGGGCAAAATCAATCCACACCACAATCCACGTATTATTATGCCTAACAAGCCTACTCTAATTCACTTGGAAACCCGACTGTTTTTCTTATTTTAACTAATTTTACTAACATTATAATCACACTTGAAGCTATAGTATAATCCTAAAAACTATATTGATAGGGCATAAAAAGCAGTCAACTGTTTTATTTGAAAAGATACAACCTCAGGAATTGTCAATATAATGAAAGGTTCGCACAAAAAGTGATTGGAGTGTTTTATCTTTATTGAATTTACCCAAAAATGTCGCTTTTGAGGATTTCGACTCCAGAAACCCCTGAGAGAACAGAAAGAACTTTAATCTGAAAACTTATTTGATAAATCCACGTCAACTTTAGGATTTCAAAACTGACACTTAATAAAAACCCTGCTAGGTATGCTGTTTGAATAAAAAGGAAGGATAATGCAAACATTTTGTCCCGTAGACAGGGGCGGATGCCCCCACGCCTCAGGAATTTGATTGTCTCACACTTCAAGGGTGCCCCCTTGGTACTAATATACGACCTCCATGTTCGGCTGACTGACCCTTTTTTACTGAAGGCGCCTTAAGTTCATATAATGTGGTGTTCGGCTCCGTTAAACGCAGTTTTGGGTCAAAATCTTTCAGAAAAGCCCATAAACGGCATTACTCCGAGGAGCGGATTTAGGGAGAAAGATAAAGACGGATATTCTTTCTCCTCGGGAACTTGAGTCCCTCATTATTCAAAAATACCCTTTTTTCTGTTTTGTTATTTCATTATGACACCAACTTTTCGCAGAACGAGATATACGAAATTTAGGGCGGGATCGAGCAACGAAAAACCGCGACTTTTTGGTCTAAACATTTTAAAAAGAGTTCTGAAATGACGTTTCTTGCACGTTTTTGCAACAAGATTGCATGCAGCAGAACTTTTTTTTGCCAATGCTGGTCTTTCTCGGTGGTTTGGAATAGCTGGGAAAGCCAGTTTTTTTTTGGTCAAAATTAGGAAATTGCTTTGAGCTCACCTATTCGTAAAAATCTTAAGCCTGCCCCTTAGTTCTCTAAAGCTAAGAGTTAAATTACATTGTGAAAAACTGACTATCTTTAAAATATTTTTATTACCAAGAGAATAAAAGTATTTTGCTCGCAATGAATAATAGTCATGAACAAAACTAATAAAAATTTTTAAAAACTTTGTCTCTTTTACAGTCTGTTTGTTAAGAGGCACAGTCAAAAAAATCTTGTATAGAATATAGTCTAATCTTCATTTTCTTGCACTGGGAATCGTTTTTGCTAAGCGATCCGACTGTGAATAAGTCCGACTGGACATGTCCGACTGGACATGTCCGACTGCGAGCTATCCGACTGGCCATTTTAAGCGGAGAGTACCGACTGCCAGTTGTACCGAGTTCAGTTGGATGTTTGATTAAGTTGACTTATCTGAAAATAACTCTAGCAGGTTTTTTAAAAAAATCCGGACAAGGAAAAAGCATGATTTTTCCAGCGCTCAAGTTGTTTGAATTAGGTTAATTTTAGACATGTTTTTGGTCTTTTTTAATTTACTATCCCATCATGCTCCTATGCCTCAAAATTCCCTTTTTTGTTAAAATGCCTTTTTTGCCTCAAAGACTTTCAGTCGCACGTAGATTTTTCGCCATCACGCTGCTTGAAACATTTTGATCAAGAGTTTTGTTTTCTTTCTACGAGAACATAATCTTCCCAAAATTAGTTTTTATAGGCACCAAATTTTACTGTTGGTTGACCAAAAAAGCTGGCCTAAAAATAGAATTAGGTGATCATATGGCTGGTAACCAGGGGCGTATCTAAGATCTAAGTTTTCTCAAGGGAAAACGGATTTTCAAAAAATTTTCTTGAAACTTTTGTTGATATTTTTTTAGTTTGACCAAATTGATTTTCCGAGCACTCCCAGAACATTTAAAGAACCTATTTTAACCAGGAGTTTTGTGCTGCAGGCAAATGTTTGAAAAAAAAAACAGGTCAAAAATCTGTTTTTGGGCAATTTCGCACTTCCCTTCAAAGATAAGTTAGTAAGATACAAAAACTTTAGGATTGATAGGCCTAAAATGGATACAAAAAAGGGACTCTTTGGTTACCCTGTTACCAAAAATAGGTTACCCATTTCTAATTTAGCAGAAAATCCTTTTGTTTAATCTATCGTTATTACGGCATGTAATAACTTTACTGGGGGTTAGCAAATTACACGACAAGCAAATTAGACGATCAGAAAATAACAGAAATTAGACAATAACTCGCGTGAACCTTGTTTACAGACTTCAATTATCTGTTGACTGAGTAAATACTCGTTGTCCAATTTGGACAATAACTTGCGAGCAAATTGCGTAAAATTATTTTACAGTCGTAAATTAAATGTTGGCTGAGTAAATACTGGTTGTCCGTAAATTCCGTTTCTTTACAGTCGTCTAATTTCTTGTCGTCTTATTTCTTAGACCCCAAATTTACTTCAAAAGGTAGAGTTTCTCAAGAAAGAAATCAAATAGCGCTAAACTATATATATTATGGGGCAGAGAGAAACATTAAGCCTGATGATGAAGATGGAAAAGCAACATTTAATTTTTAAAATATATTTTTTTAAAGTTTACAAGGTTTTCATCATACTTTTTTCTAAAAAGTCTATAGAATTTAGCAAAATGATAGATTCACGCCCGTTTCAACCACAGAAGATAAAATTTTAAGAACTGAAAAAAAAACTAGCTAAAAAATTGAATACCTTTTTTATTTTAAAAACATTTTCTGCTTTTGTAGATGAAAACGATCAAAGGAGGTTGTTAAATTCATCAGAAACTGGTGTTTAAAAAGGTTTATTGCTCTTTTGATATTTTTCTACTCTGAATAAATTTTTCAACGCGGAGACTTTTCTTTCGCAAGTCAATAATCGTCAGGTCAACGACTTATGACAAAATTAGCAAAGAAAGAGATTTCAAGCTCGGAATTGAGATCCGATTAAAGCACTAGTCAGTGAGATGAGCCTGTTGTCAAGTTACAACAAAATGTGTTTGATAGAAGTGGTCAAACGTTAAAAATATAAAGCCTAATTTTTTTCTAAAACGGAATTCGTTACCTATTGGGAAATATCTAGGTCAGACCTTGCTTTTTTGTTCTGACCCCTACAAGGATTGAGAAGGAACTATGGCAATACCTACTGAGTAGAATTAATAAGGATAATCTGAAATGATTTATTTTCTCATCAGTCGATTTTCAGATGTAAGTTTTTAATCCTATTTTTGAACAAAGTGTAGAATAATTATGCTTTGGGGGGGTTTTTTATTAGGAAAAAAAGATCATTTTTTATGCGTTGTTAGCAAAAGTTGTATAACAGTCGAAAGATAATATTTTCTGAAATTCAAACATTGGTATAATTTGGGGCTGTACAACAGTGCCGAAGTGCAACAGTGCCGAAAATCAAAATATAGTTCAACAGTGCGAAAATTGCTTTGAATGCCGTTTTAAGTGATGCCGCTTGTTAAACAAACAAAAGTTTCCACAAAAATTCCCCAAGCGCGGCGTCAGAAATTTTTCTGAAACAAAAACTATCTCAGCAAATGGTACTTCTCGATTTCGCTCAAAAACAAAACGAAATTTAGGCCAAGCTGCGAATGATTCATAAAAAAACTCAATTTTGTAGACTATTGAACACAATTTCAATTGTGGTTCTGTTGTACTTCGGCACTTTTGAACACCCCCCTATAGTTAACCTGTGATAATTTTTGTTAAATTAACAAATTGTCCAAATTGGGCTAATTGAGGTGCGATATAACACTTACAACACCTATCGCGGTGGATTAAATTGTTTCAGCATTAATTGAGGCCAGTAATTGAGTCATTTTTATTTTTTGAAAATTACAAGACGTTATTACTTCAAAGTATGTGACTCAGACAGAACGAAGAAAAATGAAATTAATCAACTTATTTAAACAATTTATCAGTTATTTTTTCATTTGTTTTGCCTTAAAAGTTTTTATTAAAGTGCAGTGGGAACAATTAGGCGCTCAGAGTTGTATACAAAAAGTTTTGTCTATTTCTATCGTCAGAAATTTTTGAAGTTCCGTATCTCTATCGTAGATTTTCAGATCTGAATTTTTTTTTGCATGAAATTTAAATTTAGATCCTTGTTTGTTCTGATATAACTGTTATTCTTGAAGTATAACATAAGAATTTCAAGCAAATAGTTTTTGTTCGTTTTGTACTCTTCAATTATTTTTAGCTGAATTAGCGGCTTACAAAATTTTCGAATATTTTCACGAGCAATTTTTTCTCAAAATATAGTTCTAGCCCACCTAATCTCAAAAAAAATTTATAAATAAACTCTCAAACTTGTGATTTTCAAGCGCTTTTTCCGACGCGTTTATCAAGTTTGAGAAACACATTTCGGCGGTTGGGAGATTCTGCTACAAATGAGCTAGGATATAGCACAAAAAGTAAACAAGACTGCTCGTATCAACAAGACTGCTGAAAGTTCCGATTGCCTTTTAAGGTCTATGGAGCAGTAATAACATGAAAATTTTAAATGTAATGAAATAAAACTAATTAAAAAATCAGATTTTTTTTAAAAAAAAACCCACCCGCCATATTAAATACACAGTGGCAGATTTTGCTCTTATTGGAAAATCAATTATGGCATATAAGCTTCCTTGAGCCAATTTGAAACGATTTAGAAGACGGATTAAATCTCTGCTTACTCGTTAATAGCGCGAAATATATCGCGCATTAATTGTCCCAAATTGGACAAAATGGCAATATCAAAACTACAATAACTTCACAAAAAATAATCACGGGTGAAATATCTTTTCAAACTTAAGCTCAAAACAACAATAGCTTTTGAATGAATTTAAAAAATTTTGTCTAAATGTCTAGTTAAAAAGTCGAATTTTGCCTGAAGAAAAAACTCACCCCGAGCGCACATATTCTGTTACTTTCGTTATGTATGTAAGTCGGAACAATAAAAAGGAAAATCAAGGTTTCAGATTTGAAACTAAATCCGAAACCACTAATAAGGCATCCATTCATTTTAACATGTTTTTTACGAAAGCTTTTTGACAGTTTTAAACAAAATTTGTCGGTTTTACTCAAATTAAAGCCCTTCAACCGTGATTTTGACTCTACAAAAACTCAAACTATCGGCTCAATTTGGATAAAAACTGGTCGGACTTTTTTCCGGTTTTCAGTAAAAAAGTGAACAAAAAAACGGCAATAGAGATAACACGAACAAAAAAATGAAAATAGTGATAAGTTTCTAAGACCGAACACTAACATAATTATAAGTTCCTGAACAGGAATTAATTTTTAGGAGATCGGCAAATTTTACGTTTAGTGCACATCAAAAAGGAAAAGAAGGCATTACCTCAAACTCGCTTTGATCACTCGCCATAACTAGCTTCATGCTGTATAACGTAAAAGTATAAAAATAAGACGTAGGATTAGATCAAGTTATAGATTTCAGGTTGAGTTTCAAATAAGGGGTTTCGAATTCAGGCAAATATTTGGCGCCTGATAAGTTGGTATCAAATTAAAGAGCAGAAAATTTCATTTCCGCATAGTTCAGTCTTCACTCCTTTTATTTACCATTTTCCAGCAAATTCCAGATGTCTTTTAACGTATTTACACATTACTGGGTTCAATTTTGACAATTTCTTCGCAATACTGGCAAATTTCAATTGCAAGCGCATAGGTGTGTAAGTTTAAATAGAATTACTGAAAACAAAAGTCATATGCGCAGCTATCAAAAAGTGACACATGATTCAATGATGGGAAAATGTGAAAAAGGCTTTTTGATCAATATAAAAGCAATTTACCCGTTGTGTATTTCAATAATTCTGCATGTGGTAGAGTAAAGAGCAGGTCGTTGTCAGTGAAACTGCAGCTAATATTCAGGCAATAAAAGTCGCTTTGCAGGATTTTGTTGCCGTCATATTTTTATACCACACACTGAATTATAAGCTAGGGAGGGGCTTATTATATTTGAGCACCGAGCTAACAAGCGCACTGAGGCAACATCTCTTCAAGTAGGGTCCGTAGAGAGTTTGGGGTTACATCCGAATATCAGGTTGGGGCGAAATCGGAATCAAATTGGTCACACCATATGCGCACACAAAATCAAATTTCACTGCCTCCCCTTTTTTCCAAAATGCACCCGTGCGAGGAGCATCCAAATAAACATACTTACGAAACACCCAATGCGCCCTATCTGAGGGTTATCTGCATACTTTAATGGGCTAAATTAAACTTACCCTGCAAAGTAGCTAGTTGCTATTCATACATTTAATGAAAGGCTTGCTCCTTCTAAAAGGCCTCCTTTACTTTCAGCCACTGAATACATAATTATGCAACCGGACACTTTGGAATTACTTGAACAACTCTTCCAATTTCAGATGACTGTAAGAAAGTATAAAACTGGTTTTAACAAATGTCTCAATCAAATTGTTTGTCTTTCCAAAATCAAGTCGGAACTAACCATTAAATACATCTGAAATGAATGTTAAATAGGCCAATTTGTCCAGGATAATAATGGCAAAACAAGTAAATAAATAAAAAATAAAAAAAAAACAAGGTCATTTTCAAAAACTGACCTGGAATGTACAATTTTAAGACTCAACGAAACACGAAACCCAATTCAAATAAAGTAGTACGAACAGAAAAAATAATTTGAAATCGCAGAAGAAAGCAGCTATTACCATTTCCTTAGAAATTGACCTAGACAACTTAAAAGCTTGAAATTAAAATTTACAAATTTTTTTGGATCGAAGATCGGTGTCAGAACAAAATTGGAGGAGAAAAACGAAAGACGATAACTGTGCAATATACCAACTAATAGCCGCGAAAAAGGTTATTAAATTCCTGTCAACACATTTGGCAGTGGGCCATCTCTCATGGCCGAGGGGTGAATGGCCTAAAATTATGACAGCCAATAAGAATTGAGTTTTCAAAACTTCGAAACCAAGCGAAAATTTTAGTCAATTTTGATAGATTAATGTATGTTGACGGTTGAAAATTTTCGTCCAATCGGTGCTACAGTCATGAAATTAGCCCCCCTCCCTTTATTGCAGCTCCACGATACGTCATGACAGCTTCCGACTGTTTGCTAACCAAATAGAAGAACAAATGTCAGTCTAGTTTTCATAACACATACTAATGCATTTTAATGGCCATTGCAAAGCTTACAAAGACTTTTGAATGATTTTCAAGTTGCAATCCACATTGTTAGTGTTTGATAAACAATTTTAACACAGAGGCGAAGCTGAGCTTTGCGCCACTTGCGATACTACAAGTATAAGATTAAAACAGCATGACGCTGGAGAAGTATCAAACAAGACTTCGAGAAAAGACAAAATTGTACAAGACTGCTCGTATCAGGGCGAAGCCTTGAATGTTCCGACTGCCATTTAAAGTCTATGGAACAGTAATTACATGAAAATATTGAATGTAACAAACTAAACTTTTTCTTTAAAATTGAAATTTTTGTGAACATAATTCCCCCCACGCCATATAGAATGTAACAAACTAAACTTTTTCTTTAAAATTGAAATTTTTGTGAACATAATTCCCCCCACGCCATATAGAGTACAAAGTGATAGATTTCGCTCCTAGTAACCAATAAAATATGACAAATAAGCTTCATTCCACCAATTTGGAACAATTTTTACGACGCTTTTAAATCTCCGCTCTGACGGTAAAAGCGCGAAATATATCGCGCGTTAATTGTCCCGAATTGGCCAAAATGGCGATCTTTGAACCCCCATAATTTTTCATAAAACTATCACAGGTGAAATACCTTTTGAGTTTTAAGCTCAAGACAACAATACCTCTTGAATTATATTTAAAAACTCCACCAAAACTGGCTAGTCAAAAAGTCAAAATTTGTCTGAAGGAAAAAAACCACCCGAGCACAAAAGATCAGTTACTTTCGCTATGAAAGCAGGAACAAAAAAAAACTAGGAAAGCAAAAATTTTGAAAATGAAAAAAAAAGTTTTTTATGATTGCTATCATTGAAATTTTTATTCGAAAGAACCTTGTGAGATTGAAAATGAGCTTTAGAAAACAAAGAGCCAGGGTCTTATCGATCTCAAAACCAAAACTAGAAGTTTGTACGATACAAAATATTAGGTAGAAAAGCCACCAAAGTCACAACCGACAGCCAATAAGCTGACAAAACACACATGTTTAGCTTGTTTTCACCCATGTTTAGCTTAATTCGCAAAAAAAATTATAGTTCAATTACTTTTTTAAATGGCTTTCAGAAAGCTAGAAGAAAAATCAAAAGTTCGGGAAAAAATTTGAGTAGGCCTATATTTGGTCGAGAAGATCGAAATATGCCACATTGTGGTCAAAACGGTCAACCAAAAATTGAGAACTTTCACACCTCCTGGCTCCTGTTCTGCGTCAGATGTCATTCCGTGATTTAAAATTTACAGTGTGGGTGTTTTTTTCGGCGCAAAAAATCCGAAAACATCGAATGACGGCCTAGATTTTTTTTGATTTTGTGGAAGTTAGTCGCAATAGTCTGGAAGCTCCGCACTGACAAAAATGGAGTAAGATCCATTTTATCATAAAAAATGTATGATGAATAATTGAAATTGATTTTAGCATGAAAAAAGTATGAAGATTAATCAAATAAGTTTTTATTGATTTGGATCAATTTATATTTTCAATTTAAACTGATTTTAAGCCCCAGCTACAAAAATTGATCCAAATTGATTTTAAGTCGATTGATCTTTGTTTTTTCTTTTTTTTTGCTTTTAGGGGGACTAAAACGGAATGAGATCAACTTAAATCAGTTTTTTTTTAATTTTTTGATTTCATCAGTTTTGAGTTTATTTTGCTTTTTATCACAGTCAATCACTTTAATTTAACATCCATAGAGTCTGGTAGCATAATAAAAACACCAAATATTGTTTAAAATTTCAAGATGTTTGAAGTTGGAATGATTTAAGTAGCTATATGATTTATATTGACCATTTTCATGATTTGTTGCATAAATTTTTGCTCAGAATGTGGTTTACTTTGATTATTTTTGTTGATTTTATAGAACATTTTTGAATTCAAGCTCTGATTTGTTTGGTTCTTTTCTTGACTTTTTACATAGATTTTTGCGTAAACAAATTTTTCAGACACTAAAATTGATCGGATCAGGCGTCTTTTAAACTAAAATTAAATGGTTTTTGGCAAGATTCGGATGGATTTCAACAAAAAAAAATTCCATCCACATTAATTAAATTGTTTTTTTTTTGAAAATTAAATTGATCCAAAATTTTCAAAAAGATCAATTTAAATCGATTTAAAATCCATTTCAGTTTAAAATCAATCCACTTCAATATAGAATCAATTAAAATCAATCCAAAACCATTTTTGTTAGTGCGGCTAGACTCAATATAGCCTGAAAATGATTAGAAAATGTCTCAAAATTGGTCATAAAAGTCTCGGCAAAGGCTGCGAGGCGACTGTTTGACTAGCAAAAATCTCGACTAGCATAAAAGTTTGAAATCATGAAAATCTATCGACTAGCATAATTTCGCTAGATTTATTTTTCGCAATGTGAAAAAAAAACCTGAAAAAAGTGTGATTCATGTATGTTTTGAGGATATAAGGATAATATTTTTGACAATATTTGAATTTTATGCTAGTCGATACAATCCCGGTCGCGAATCTGTGATCAGTTTGTTTGTGCTATACTTGATCATAAAAAGGTCCGAGATGCTACTATTCTAGTGGAAAAGATTGGCTTAAGAGGAATAGGTATCACAATAAGTAAGCTTTACAGTAAAAAGGAAATTAAAAACAAACCGAAATACAATTTTCTTCATTACGATGCCAAGCTCGGGTAGTTTGTTATGGTTGAAAAAATTAGCAATTGATAAAAACAAGGAAGGTAGTACTGATTAATTGGCAAAAAAACTACTTATGATGACACGCAATAAAAAATTGCCATTTTTTACAAATTCAAAATTTAAGCGAAGAATGTGGGACCGCTAGCGGACAGTTTGCTTGGGTCCCGCCGGTTGCGGTTGATGTTGCTTCGATTGCGCCAGGCCGGGGTTCACTTTCGTTGCTCGCGCCGGTCACGAGTAATTTATTTTGCCGAGTAAGTTGTTTCAGTTTTTAATTTTAATAGCTTATTTAATGAAATATTGCATTTTGCTACAATTTCTGCAGATTTCAATTCTTATTCCCAATGTTTTTGGCAAAATCTTAATTCTTTTCGTAAAATCAATTTGAAGAAAAAACTGTTCGATCAAACCACCACCCTAAAAAGCATGCGCACGCCACTGGTCATGCCATACATTATGCTGAGCTTTTTTAGATAAGATTGCATCTGCATTGATAAAATCAAAAGAGTTGGTCGAATTCAGTTCAACGGTTTCAAGTTTTCAAGTTATTGGCTGCATATTGGAAAATGTTTTGAGACTTAAATTTAAAATCTATGCGCTTTTTAACTAAAAATTAACTCCTCTCTGAAAAGGAAAACGATCAATCCACTGTTGGTGAAAATTTTTTCCAATAAAACTTGCCAATTGAGAACCTAGTAATTGTTTGAAAAAATTGTTTGACCTTTTTTAAAAAAAAGCATCGAAAGCGGTTGACTTCAGATCGATCGCAAAAAATCATTGGAAAACAGTATAAAGGCCCAGAAAAGGTAAGCCATTTATATTTTGGCAATCTAACTAAAAATTGTCCAAAAGATGAAAAAGAAAACAGAACGACGAAAAAAGACTAAGTTCTGACCAGTAAATCAGTACTTCTCAACATTTTTTCTTTTGGTAAAAGATTTCAAAAAAATCTTTACAATCATTGCATCTAAAGACCTTATGATAGTCTTCAGATGCAACGTGCATTTGAAGACTATCATAAGGTCTATCACAGCCCAACGATAGCCTTATGATAGTCTTCAAAAAATATACATAAACTATTCTATTTACCCTGAAAGAGAGTCAAAACAGTCAGGGCTGGGCTGTGATACTATCAATTTTAATAAGTTGCATCAGAACTTGATTTGAAAGCAATGATTTTTTGGCACTTTTTGGTCTAAATTTTTGGTTTGAATGTAGGATCTCCTGTATTTGACAGGTTTTCTGAGGATTTGCTAGACTGCCGACGCTGAATCAAAAACTATTTGAGGTTTCAATAATTCAGAATGATTTAAGACGGTAAACTTTTGCTATAAACCTGCATTAATTCACCTCTGAATTTATCTCTATTTTCTATCTCCCTGATTTTCATTTCTGATTTTATCTCAAGTGTTGATTTTTACTCAAATGTTACTGAGAAAACTTTGATTGTCACTATGCGATGCGACGAGAAAATGTCAGCTGAAAATTATCTTTAATTACGCTTTGAACAAATGTTTATGAGCAAAATTTCTGCTCTGACATAAAATATGCACAACTGTCAAATTTAAGAGGAAAATTAAGAGATAAAAGACTTCTCGTATCAAGGTGAAGCGCTGAGTGCTCAGACTGACTTTTAACCTCCCCATAAAAAAAATTATCCATTCAAAGTATTACTCATGTACACTAAAAAGAAATCGTTTTTTCATGCACACGCTATGAAATTTGAAAAATGACTTTGTTTGCGTCTGGTAGGGTTGCCGATTTGCCATGAAAGACCCTATATTGGGACACAAACACCCATTTCGGCCAAATTGATAGTTTTCAAACCACTCATAATTTCACAAAATTGTATGCAAAAAATTATCTTTGAAAATGAGTCGTAATCAATTCGGAAAAATAAATAAGGATTATTCTCCACACATAAATAATTCGCGCTAAGCTTTGAGGATTATGGATAAAATCTTCAAAGCGTGCATAAATTAGTCCAAAGGATTGCTAAATTGGCAGTTTTAAAACTCTCAAGACTTTGCGAAAATTGATCAGAGGTAAATTATCTTTTAAAATTTGATTCAGGCAGTCGATATTTTTAATTGGGCATAAATTTTGTTCCGGCTTTCGAAACGAAAGTAACGGAATATTTGTGCTCGGGGTGTTTTTTTTTCTTCAGACAAATTTCGACTTTTTAACTAGCCATTTTTGACGAAATTGTTTTATCATTCAAAAGGTTTTGTCTTGAGCTTAAATTTGAAACAATATTTCACCTGTGATCATTTTTCGTAAAAATATGGGGGTTTAAAGATGGTCATTTTGGCCAATTTGGGACAATCAACTCGCGATAAATTTCACGCTATTAACGCGTAAGCGGAGAATTAATCAGTTTTAGAAATCATTCCAAAGAAAGCTTATTTGCCATAATTGATTTGTTACAAGAAGCAAAATCTATCCTTCTGTACTTTATATGGCGTGTGGGTAGATGATTTTCATGAAAAATTTCAAATTTTAGAAGAAAAAAATTTTACTTAATTTTTTTACATTTATTTTTTTATAGGTTATTACTGCTCCATAAACATTAAAAGGCAGTCGGAACATTCAAGGCTTCGACCTGATACGAGCAGTCTTGTTCTTTTTTAAAAACTATTATTTTGATCTATTAAACTGTTTAAAAAACAAGACTACTCGTATCAGGGCAAAGTGAATAGTCCAAAAGTCCAGAAATCAATCTCGTTGTTGGTTAGTGAAATATTGACGGACAATGAACTTCAAGCTGAATTTTGAGAGTTGTCTATGAAATTAACAAAAACAACTAGTCTACCTCAGTTGAATTTGGAACAATTTTGTGGTGCGGGATATTTGGCCAAGCGTAAATAATACGCGATGGTTTTCAGCATCAAAGTATCGCAGCGCTCTTTCAGTCACTGTAGCCTATTAGTGAGCATCTCACAGCAAGTTTTAAGTCAAGATAGTCCAGTGGTGAGCACAAAACTTCTGGGATCACGAAGATTTATGGATCGGTCACCCGAGGGAACTTTTTTGGGAATTGATCTGAATAGAAAAAACCACCCCGAGCTTATATATGTTCCTTATTTTCTTCGAAAGTCGCAAAAAAACGAAACCAAGCAAAAACAATCAGTCTTTTTTGGAGTTCGGAACAAAAACCACACAAAACAAAAAGTTTTCGTTTTCTTTGAAAGTCGGAACAAAAACCGGAATTGTGTGAATAGGAATACTTAGTCACTTTATCGAAATTGGGGACCAAAAGAGATTTTAGATTTTAAAAAAAAACTAGTTGGATTGATAAAAACTATTTAAAACTTTTCTACGGCTGGTTGTGTAACACTGTGCAAATTTAATTTATGGACTTAATTGTTGTGTGGCTTCTACAAAAATTATATGCAAAAAACTTCAAACTCACGTATTCAATTAACTTATGGGTAAAGCTACTGAAATTAGCTTCATTGTTATACTACATCGACACTAATCACCAAACCACCGATGTTGAACTTTGGAGATCTAGGGAAATCATTTTCTATTCGTTAAGATAATAAAAAAAGACAGAAGCAGCGCAGCTTGCCGATCCTTGATTTCCTGAGGTGTTATAAAAATTTTCAGGAATAAATTAAAATTTTTGCGTGAGGAACCTATGCACAGAAATCAATTGACTGTTCATCAATAGCTCTATAAATTTCTTTACTTCAATAATTAGAGCCGACAATATCAAAAAAAAGAAATCTTCAACAGATTCTTAAACTCATATTAATGTAATTCTTAAAATTAATTAAGCAGTTATTACTTGAGAATGAACACAACGATGCAAAGAACGGTGCAAAATTAGCAAAAAACCTTAGGATCAAAGCACGGTTTGAAGCAAAAAAGTATAAAAAAAGGAACATCAAACTTTTTTGTTGTTTTTTTTTTCAATCGGAAGTTGATTCTTTTCTATCAAAACATTTTTCTTTTTCGGAAAGTACGTTTGCTATTTAGCTGTTTTTCTGAAGAAAAAAAAGAGAATTATAGTATGATTTTTATTTTGAATATTTCTGAAATGTTATTCATGAATCCTTTTTTTGCCGACTGAAATTTTGATTTTGAATCCGTTTATTCATGAATCTTTTTTTTTGCTTATTGACGACTGAAATTGTGTTTAAATAAAAAATTATGATATCGAAAAAAAAATCATTTTTGGTCCCCCTTTTGAAGGGAGAAAACAATCGAATCGAAAGATCTTATTCAGTTTTGATGGCCACTATGATTTGAAAATAAGAAAACATCATTACATATTATATCTTCTAGTATAAAAACAATTTTTCAAGGAATCAATTTTAAACTTTAATTAAAGTATGAGACACTGCATCATTTCTCAATCAAAGCAAAACTGTTCAAAAGGATCGATTATTAATAAAAAGAGAACAAAGTGCTAAAAAACAACAAAAAATATAAAACTTTAACATTTTTGATAGAATTGCAATTGGAATGAACTTTTCAATAACCCGATGAATGATATTGAAACGGATTGTATTTTTAAAAGTTAGCAAGACTGCTCGTTAAAAAAATTCCTGTAAAAATGGTTAGTTAAAGAGTCGAAAATTGTCTGGAGAAAAAAACTACCCCGAGCACAAATATTTCATCAACTTCGTTACGAAAGTCGAAACAATAAATCACCGCTTACGCGTTAATAACGCAAAATATATCCGTCTCCCGGCAAAATTTATCCGTCTTCGAAAAAGCCGGAACAACAAGTTCGAACAATTCATAAATTTGTTTTATTAAGTTACTGCCTTTTCTACAAAACTTTGGGGGAAAAAAGTTTTATCCTTGAAACTCACTAAAGAATAAAAATTGAAAAATTAAAACGTTTTTGTTTTCGATTGGATAAATTAGGTGAAACACGAAAGTAAACTTTGCTCGCAAGTTTATCTGTATTGCGTTATTTTTTTGCAAAATTGGAGGCAAGGTTTTGATTATTTCAGAAGGTTTTGATTAAATCAAAAAATGTTCCCTTAAAGTGGTTGTTCTGGTTCATTTGATTGAAAATTGCTCAAAACCTACTACTACAGAATCAGTTTTTCAATAAAATGAAACGAAATCAACATCTTGTTTATTCACAAAAAATGTTGTCCGAGAAATTGAAAAAAATTTATTTTGTTGACTGCAGCCAAAAAAAAAGCCTTTTTGCATTAGAAAATGCAATATTTTTTTATTTAAAAGCAGTTTTTAAAAACAGGAACTTTCGACAATGAAGCCACAAAGAGGAGTTAACATTTTGTTGGCCTAATTAAGACACTGATTTTAATAAAGTTTATTCAAGTTGATGTGGATAATTTAATTTACATAAGCTGAATATTTTTGGGTTCCAACATGCATGCATTAATTTATGAGCTATAATTTCCTTACGGTGTTGCAGCAGTCTTTTTGTTTGGACTGTTTTTGACAAAATTGGACTATATGTTAGACGTCACTTCTGATAAACTTATCGACTTTTTTGTAAGCTGGAGTTAAAAACCAGAGTAACTTTTTTGGAGTGTTTTGAATCGCAAATGTATAAATAAGTGATCACATGTAAAACAGGGCAAGCGGGTGTGTTATTCAACGGTAATGGCTCGAGCTCTTTAGGGTACAAGGAACAGTTATTCAGGCTTTATCTTTCGACCTCGCGGGACACTATTTGCGGCGAAGCGTGAATAAATAAACCACTGATGGAGCCCGCAGTATTATTGATACCCGACATACAAAAGAGCGACCCGGGCGACAAATTAAAACAACGTCGACCGGCTGGGCGAAAAATTATAAAGGTGTTAAGACACAAATTAGCGGGCCTGGTGAATAGAAAATGAACACTTTAAGAGCCAGTAATGCTTCAGAGAAATAAGTACGCATGATCCCTTGGCTATCAATCGAGCAAAAGTGGCGTGGTAACTGATTAAATCGGGCTGCAGAGCCAACCCGGTTTTCAAAACACTTTTTACGATTCCATAGCCTTCTCATGTCATTTCGAGACGGGGTTAATTAAATAAGCACCCTAGGCACGTGGCTATAAAACAAAATATATACCAACTGATAAAAATAGAAAGATATGTGTTGTTTAGTACTCCAGTGGTTTTAGGATTATCAGAATTTAATGGCAAAACTATACTTCCTAAAGTTAGTAGCTTTGTACAACTTAAGGACAAAAAAGGGATTACAACACCAGGGCTAAAGTGAATTGATTCATCACATATACACCAGCTTCACATTATTCTACAAGGTACAAAAGACCAAAAATATAATCAGAGTTTGTATTATGCGAATCAAAATTGGGTTGCATTGATACTGCTTACAACAAAATAAAGCTCAATCACAAATTCTTTATGCCCACGACCGTTTAAAATTGAATTGAGGTTGATTTCCAAAATGCCCTAGGTGAAATAAATGAAAAAAGAGGAATATTTATTTTCTAGGCCGAGGAATAAAATTAGTCTTGAATCGGTCATCATAGTTGGAAAAGCGAATTCACTATTATCAATTTTAAATCTATTTTGCTTCAACCGTTTAATCGAAAACAGTAGCTTGCCAAGTGGGACTGCTTGGTACTTCTTTTGCCCTTTGACCTTAAAGTTTTTTTTAAAAGGCGTCAATACGCCAATATAAACCGAAGTTAGCTTAATTTTGTTCACCCTAATTTCTTCGGTGCAAAAACGGAATCAAACTAAAAGTCCTCCCATTTAAAAGGAAGAGAATAAAAATAAAACACGCAGCACTAACTATTTTAAAAAAATTTAATTGATTAAATATTGCTGTGGATGATCTTAATTTGATATTTTTAGGAAGATGGTCTAGCTTGATTCAAAACCGGAAACTAATTTGATTCAAATATTAATTGATAGTGAATTGACTTGAAACTATCAATTGAGCTTTTGCAAAAAATCAAATGAGGTTCAAAAATCAACCTTAAGTCATTTGACGGTATTCTTCTATCTTCTCTTCTCTTTTTTTCTTCTCTTCTCCCCCCCCCCCCTCTCTCTCTCTCTCTCTCTCTCTCTCTCTTCTTTCTCTCTCTTACCTCCCTCTCTCACTCTCTCTCTCGCTCTTCTTTCCCTCCCACTCTCACTTTTTCTCTGTGCTGTCTTGCAAGCATTTTGCAGAACTTTTGAAATGCTTCTTCAAAAAACACATGAAATTTTGCAGGAGGAATTCATTTTATTCAACATCACTTTCATATATCAAATTTTAAATCTAAGTTTGATAAATAAAAACTTAAATTGATTCCACAGTAGCAACGATGCGTTTCGCAAAAACAAGCACTACTCCTAGATGAAAAAAACTTCTAACATTAGAAGTAAAATCTAAAACAAGGTAGCCGGTTACTGTGCAAGTAGCACAGAATGTTGCGACTACAGCCTTAGAAAAATACAAGAACATTTTTTTTCCGCATGGTGTGATAGAAATATCTGAACAAAAAAAAACTCAGGCGTATTTGCCAGTCATAGGCCATTCGGAAAACAATTTTTGGAGAACATTGACAAGAAAAACTAAAAAAAAATTGTGAGAAAAAGTTTTTTGTTTTTGTTTACAAAATGGCGCTAAAAAAACTCCGAAAACTAGTTTTATTTGAGTAGAACTAACTTTTAACGGCTTGACAAAAGCTTAAACAAGCTATTGTAAGCCTACACTCTCACACTATATTAGTTCAAATTTAGAGCAAAAATCAAAATTTCAAACCGGTTTTTCTCGACACTGCGATATTTTTGCGAACCATAATTAAAAGGGTTTTAATATGATATATCATTCGGGCTATTCCGTAATTAATTAGGGTACCTGATTTTGCATGGAAAGCAAAAAAAAATCGAGCCCGAATACAAAGTTCCTCCTCACTTTTCAAATGGTCGGATCAATTAGATATAAAAATCTTTCATAAATGCAAAGGTTCTGGAGACTACATAACTTGAGCGTCAAACCACCCGATCAAAATACGACAGCAACTAAGCCACCGCTTTTCGGTCAAATTATGAGGTGTGGGGGGATGATTTTTACAAAAAATCTCAAATTTTAGAAAAAAATACTTTTTTTATTTTATTTCATTATTTTTAATTTTTTTATATTATTACTGCTCCATAAACGTTAAAAGGCAGTCGGAACATTCAGGGCTTTGCCAGGATACAAGGAGTCTTGTGTTTCTTGGGTATAAATTTTTTTGGCTAACCATTATTTTGATGGCTGAAATTGGTTAACCCAAACTTATATAATATTTATTTTCTTTGAAAGTCGGAACCATAAACTTCAAAACTTCAATTGATTATAAATCGTTTTCGAAAAAGAATTGCCATGGGAAAAATTGCAGAAAAATTAACAGGAATAAAATTTTCAAGCAAGCTTTGGTGCGGTGTGGTGAAACAGCAGCTATGTAAAAGGCTAAGTTCAGCATAAATCATGCTGTGACATTGAGCTTCACTTTTTTGAAAATAATCAGCACCAGAAATCGAACGCTCTATTTTTCTGTAAGATTGATAGCATGTGTGTGTATAACTGAGTTGTTTTCATTTCAACCGGCATTCATAAGCTATCGATTCTTCTTTTTTATTCCGCTTTATATGGCCGCATGGCCATAGCTATTTCTTGAACATTTCTTCTTTTTGCCTCTTTCATGGTCTTGTCAATGTTCATAGTTTCGAGCATGTCACTGATTGACAAGCGACGCTGGTCATGGTCCGGAAAATGCGGATATTGGTTCTTAATTTTACACAAAATCACTTTTCGAAACAGAGCCCACTGCTGTTTCTCGGAGAGCCCCTTCCGGGCTATTCCGACGAAGTTCCCGTTGTTGTCGAACACCTCTCGAGTCTTGCGGTAGAGCGTTCCTCCGATCCCATGTTCGGATAAGTCATGCCCGAACAACTCTATGATTGGCTCTGCACGTACACCGATTGTCAGGTCTATGCACTGAAAGAACATGCAGATTTCAAATTCAAAAAACCGATAAGTCTATTTGAAATTTTTGGAACAAAGAATTATACGATTATTTTTGCGAACTCCTGAACTAAGTACTAAGGTTTAAGCAATACAGTCTTTTGGTATGCCCGTATGACTACAAATATTTCCTTTCTAAATAGCTCAGAATATTTTTGCGAAAAAAAAAACAAAACCTGTGGAATTAAATTAAACTTTAATTTGATGCAAGATTCAATATGATTGTATTTTGTTTTCGTCTTCCTTTGTAAGTTTGCTTGCCTTCATGATGACGTAGGTAGAGAATGCGGCCCATACACAGCACACGACGCCGTACAGTGTCTGTGCGGCCAGCAGTTCATAGTTGCCCCCTCTCAACAGTCCATTCCTCTTCAGCAGTGCCTCCCGGGTGGGGTCCTCGTGGGCAAACAGACCCACACAGATCAGGCTCCAGAACCCAACTGGAGAACACAGCAAAAACATACTCGCAAAACCACAGGAGCTGTTCACTCTCAGTCGTATTTACACAAAAGGGCAGCTAACATGTGAAAAGTGTAATGAATGCGACGGATATATTTTGAAACTGTTGCATTTTAGAGAATACCGCTTTTTAGCTTGCTGCTTTTTGTTCTTAATCAAAAAACACAAAAATACGAAGCATTCAGCTCTTTGAGCCGGTCGCTTGAAGGACAACTGATGATTTGAAGATGGATTTTTCCGCATCTTAAGTTAGTTGTAGTTGATTACACATACCTGCTCCATGTACAGCGAATGCATCCACTGGGTCGTCTACTTTGTACGCGTGCAAGGCCTCCTGGGCCAGTATCATCACAATTGGGCTGAGACACCCTATCACTATGGCCTCTCCTGGGGTGATGACGGGACAGAGAGCAGTGACCCCCACGAGGCCACTCAGCAGTCCATTGATTACGAGGGGCACTTCACACTTTCCATTTCTCAACACGTAACTGAAACACAAAAATCAATCAATTTAAATATATATTTTTTTCTAAATAAATTATAATTATAAAATTGTTTCCAAATTTTTTTTGTAGACTTATTACACTTGTAAGGACGTTAAAAGTCAGCGAGCCTGTCAAGGACGCCTCATTTCATAAGATTCTTTGATAGCATTGTTTTTAGAGATAAACATTTTTGTCACGATTTCAACAAATTGCCAGCCTCATTATTTGAACTCAATCCTTCGGAAGCCAAAGAACCTTACAACTAGTTTTTTTATGACAGTCAATTGTCGCCTACGAAAAAAGTGAAAAAGAAGTGCCAGAAAACTCTACTTGTTGCCGAGAAGCGCACACCAGAAAATTGAAAATGTTTCTAATAAGCTTACAAAAGAGGCCCAAGTGCAGCTTTTTCTACCTATTTTGTTCAAAACCTATATTGATAGAAACAACTGTAAGTAAAAATTATTTGAATGGCGGCCCAATTTTGACAAAATTATCGCCCAAGCAAAACAAATAGCCGCCTGTTGATAAAATTTATCGCAGTAAATCTGTACATCAGCGATAAATGACTTTAAGAGCATGCATGTATTTTTATATCCTCAATAAACTGATACCAATCCAATCTCCTGAATTTTTCTCCAATTGCAACAAGTCGTCCTGGATTGATTTCCTCCAATTGTCTAAAAGCCGGTATGTATTATGGGATCAAGTTAACATTCCCAAGTAACCCCCCCCCCCCAAGTAGACCAAGTTAAGATCCTCCACCACAGCGTTGAATTTAAATTAAACAAGACTGCTCGTATCAGGGCGAAGTCCTGAATGTTCCGACTGCCTTTTAAGGTTTATGGAGCAGTAATAACATTAAAAAATTAAATGTAAGAAAAAACAAAATGAAAAATTTTTTTTTCCAAAATTTGAAATTTTTACATCCCCCCACACGCCATACAAAGTACAAAAGGATAGATTTTGCTCCTTGTAACAAACCAATTATGGCGATTAAGCTTCTTTTAACCAATTTGGAACAATTTCTAAGACGGATTAACTCTCCGCTTACGCGTTAATAGCGCGAAATATATCGCGCGTTAATTGTCCCAAATTGGCCAAAATGGCAATCTTTAAACCCCCATAACTCTACGAAAAATGATCACAGGATCTTTTCAAATTTGAGCTCAGGACAACAATACCTTTCGAATGATAAAAAAAAATTCTGTCAAAAATGGCTAGTTAAAAAGTCGAAATTTGTCTGAAGAAAAAAAAACCCACCCCGAGCACAAATATTCCGTTACTTTCGTATCGAAAGTCGGAACAATAAATTAATTTTGATAAGCTCTGCGTGTAAAATGCTCTATTCTGATTGGCTGAAAAATCGAACTCAGAACCAAGTTAAGATCCTCCCCCCTAAACGGATTTGAGGGAGAGGATGTTAAATTGGTCCGTATTATGCCCTCAACTAGTTTTGAAGGAAGAAATCTGATGGCTCAATCTGCTCATTCAGTACAGCATGAATTGTAAAAATTTGATAAAGTCAGGAATTGCGTTAAAGGTCCCATCTGCGTGCCAGATTGATCTGTTTCGTGATCATGCTCGGCGGACTATTTCATTTGCAAAAAATAACAAGACTGCTCGTATCAGGGCGAAGCCCTGAATGTTCCGACTGCCTTTCAAGGTTTATGGAGCAGCAGTAATAGCATAAAAAAAATTAAATGAAATAAAATAAAATGAAATTTTTTTTTCTAAAATTTGAAATTTTTTATGAAAATCATCCCCCACACGCCATATAAAGTACAAAATGAGAGATTTCGTTCCTTTTAACAAATCAATTATGGCAAATAAGCTTCGTTCAACCAATTTGGAACGATTTATAAGACGGATTAAATCTCCGCTTACGCGTTAATTATAATTGTCCCAAATTGGTCAAAATGGCCAAAATGGCAATCTTTAAACCCTCATAACTCTACGAAAAATGATCACAGGTGAAATTTCTTTTCAAATTTAAGCTCAGGACAACAATACCTTTTGAATGATATAAAAAAATTCCGTCAAAAATGGCTAGTTAAAAAGTCGAAATTTGTCTGAAGAAAAAAAACCCACCCCGAGCACAAATATTCCGTTACTTTCGTATCGAAAGTCGGAACAAAAATAGCGAAGTTTTATGCAGTCTATTCAAGAATCGCCAACTGGACTTTTTGTTATATTGTTTTGCCGGATAAGATTGAAGTTTTTTTTTCGTGCACAAGTTTTTTTTCCTCGCGCTGGCTTGTGACAAAAGCATATAAGTATCAGTAGCTGAAATGATTTGCGAGAAATAAACGAAGTGAACGAATCGCAGCAAAGGTGTTTGAAATGCATCTAACATTCTGTTACCCCTATCCATAGCGTTGATTTATTTGACTTTAGAGTTTATAGGAAATGCCAGAAAATTTGTTGGCAATATTGGTGACCTTGAGCAGTTTAATCGGTCAAAACCTCTAGCATTTTAAGTTATAGAATTTTTGAACACGGTTTTTACGGATATAAATCAGTGTTAAACTGAAATCCAACGTAAAATTGAGCAATTTTAGGTTCATTAGTTTCGTTCAGATTCGTTGGCCGAAAAGGATATTGCAACAGTTTGGTGTTAACTATAAATCAAAACTGATGCTAAATTTAAATTTGCACGCTGGATTTGTTTTCTCCAAAACCACCGCTTAATATCTTACCTTAATTGCACCGTAAATTTACCCCCCCCCCATTAGCAATTAACCCTAATGCTAATTCTGGTTGCCGCTTGCTACGAATTGACGCTAGTGCGAATTGTGAAAGCGCTACGAATCCTCGCTTAAAGCATTCGTTGCCTGACGGTTAAATCATACCTCAAAATAATAGAGCTGATGCCACTGCCTACTGATGCGTTGACGGTGGTGACTGCACTCTTGGCCGCCAGCTTCCACTTGCCGCCCGTTACCCCGTAAGTGCTTCCACAGTTGAAGCCCATCCAACCGAACCAGAGCATGAACAAACCAAATATGGCAGTGGCAGGGTGGTCCATGGTGAACAACTCAGGGTGCTTGTATCTGTTCTTCCTAACACCCAGCATCCACGCGGCAGTCAAGGCTAATCAGCGATAAAATGAAACAATCGCCGATAAAAGATAATATCTGAAGTATGCAATTTTTTATTAAAATTTTCAGTAGAAGTCGAATCATAAATTTTTTTTGACCAGATCAAAGATATGACAGTTTGAAGACCCATATATTACTCGAAAGTTGCCCTAACAATCTCTGAAAGTTTATGTGTTTTTATATAAAAATATTCTGATTTTCAAATTATAAGTAACGTTTACCATTTATAAGTAACGTTTAACGTTTATATTTTTCAATTCACCATTTGAAAAAACTGACAATCTGCGTAAAATAAAGTACCTTCAGTTAATGACAATAACGAAGATAAGTGATATTTAGAATGACCTGCCTGTGATTCCCCCAACCAAGTGCACAGCTCCACTTCCCCCGTAGTCTATGGCCTCGAAGTGTTTGTTGAGGAAGCCATCCTCGTGCCAGATCCAGTGGGCAGGAAACACGTAGATGAAAGTATTGAAAAACGAGAACACCACGTAGCCCAAAAAGTCAGCCCGCTCAGCAATCGCACCCGAGACGAGAGTTGTCGCGGTCGTAGCGAAGCTGGCTTCGAAGAAAAAGTGTGCATATTTATCCCCCATTGTATCGGGGTTATTCGTGTTGGTGAAAAAGTCCCCCAAGCCCATGAATCCATAGAGAGATGTACTTCCGAAGCTGATCCCGTAGCCGAG
Source organism: Symsagittifera roscoffensis (assembly GCF_963678635.1). Classification (NCBI taxonomy): domain Eukaryota; kingdom Metazoa; phylum Xenacoelomorpha; order Acoela; family Convolutidae; genus Symsagittifera; species Symsagittifera roscoffensis. The sequence continues at coordinate 35,002,461 of NC_087063.1, read as the reverse complement.
CATCCAGTAGGACAGTCCACCTAGCAGAACGTCCACTCCGTTCTTAGTCATGATGTTCACTTCATTCTTTCGACTGACTGAACCAGACTCAAGGAGACCAAAACTGAATGAAAAATTGCGTGTAACTTTTTTTAGATGGTTAGAGCGAAGTTTCAAATGATGAGTATTTCTTTCACTTTAAAAATCCCCCCCCCCCCCGATACTCTATAGAATGCAATTCAAAATACAAGGAGAAGTATTACTTGATAACCTAATACAGCCGCTTTCCTTATACTTTCATTAGATATCAAAAGACTAATAATCCATAAAACTTTAGTTTCTTTCAATAATTTTATCATACAAAAACATCATCGTTTAAGACTAACCCGCTCTGCATGGTGAAAATGATAAAGGTGGAGGTGAGAATCCAAGTGGCATCATCCCACGTGGAAACAGCTGGCTTGTCACCCCCGGTCCAGTTGCCATCACTCAATGTCAAGTTAGCAAATGAGGGGCTTATGTTAGAGCTGTATGACATCGCTGATTTTTTTACTTCGCAAAACGGCAAAACGTTTCCTCGTGAATAATTTTGAAGGAAAACAACGGTTCAACTCCAGTCTTTTTTCAATTTTTTTTAGAAACTTTGGTGCTCCACGTAGAAAGAGACTCAAAGTCCGGTTGAAAGCTCTTACCAACAAAATGTTGAAGGGTACTAATGTCCATTAGCAATCTAGTGGTTTGTTCAGCACTTTTTCTGAAAACTGTGGCACTTGCTCGGCATTTCAAGAGATCATTGCTCTTATCCTACATTAATTTGATGACCACTTGTTTTTATTTCAAAGAATCGAGCTTAGCGATTTAAAATCGGTTGCAGAGGCTTGCAACTGAATTAAACAGAAAATTATGAAAAAGTTGGCTTACCTACACCTTACTTTTCAAAACTTCCAAGTCAATCATAAAACTTTTTAGCAGCAACAAGAACAACCGGTTGCTGTGCAGGTAGCGCAGATTTTTTCGATCAGTTTTAGCAAAACGAGAAAAGTCATTTTTTTCCATTTTTTTTTCTATCTTCATACCTTTACCATTTTTGGAGAAGAACGCAGTGACATATTTTGCAGATTACAAAGTATGAAATAGATTTAAAAAAATGTAAGAAAAACTAAGTTTTTTTTTTTTAAAATGAGATTTTTTGTAAAAACACCTTCCCACATGCCATATTAAAAACAAAGTGATAAATTTCGCTCCATTTTACAAATCAATTAAGACATATAAGCTTCCTTGACCAATTTGAACGATTTATAAAAAAGATTAAATCTCCGCTTACGCGTTAATAGCGCGAAAACTATCGCGCATTAATTGTCACAAATCGGCCAAAGTGCCAATCGTTAAACCCCCATAACTTTACAAAAAAAAATCACAGTTGAAATATCTTTTCAAGTTTTAGCTCAAGACAACAATAGTTTTTGAATAACAAAAAAAATTCGTCAAAATGGCTAGTTAAAAAGCCGAAATTTGTCTGAAGAAAAAAAACCCACCCGAGCACAAAAATTCCGTTGCTTTCATTACGAAAGTCGGAACAACAAGACGGAACGTATTGTGGCGGAGCCCTGAATGTTCCGACTACCTTTAAGTTCTATGCAGCAGTAATAACATGAAAAAAAAAATGTAATCAAATAAAATGATTTTTGCGAAAAATCTCTCTCCTTATAAAATACAAAGTGATAGGTTTTGCTCATATTAACGAATAATTTATGGCAAAAAGAGCATCCTTAAACCAATTTGGAACAATTTCTAAGACGAATTAAATCACCGCATACGCATTAATAGAGCGAAATATATTGCGCGTTAATTGCCCCAAAATGGCTAAAACGGTCATTTTTTAAACCATCATAACTTTATGAAAAATTATCCCAGGTGAAATACTTATTTCAATTTTAGGCTCACTAAAATAATACCTTGTAACTGATACTTAAAAAATCCGTCAAAAATGGTTTGTTAAAGAAAGTCGAAGTTTATCTGAAGAAAAAAAACCCACCCGAGCACAAATATTCCGTTACTTTCGTTACGAAAGTCTGAACAACAAGACGGAACGCATTGGGGCAAAGCGCTGAATGTTGCGACTTCCTTTTAAGTTCTATGGAGCAGTAATGACATAAAAAATAAATGTAATGAAGTGGAATGATTTTTGAGAAAAATCTCCCTCCATATAAAATACAAAGTGATAGATTTTGCTCATATTAACAAATCATTTATGGCAAAAAAACTTCTTCAAACTAATTTGGAATGATTTCTAAGACGAATTAAATCACCGCATACGCAATAACAGCGCGAATTATATTGCGCGTTAATTGCCCCAATTTGGCTAAAATGGTCTCTTTTTGAAGCACCATAACTTTATAAAAAATTATCCCAGTTGAAATATTTTTTCAAATTTAGGCTCAGTAAATTAATACCTTGTAAATGAAATTTAAAAAATCCGTCAAAAATGGCTTTTTGAAAAAATTCGAAGTTTATCTGGTCGGAACAACAAGACGGAACGTATTGGTGCGAAGCCCTGAATGTTCATGCTACTTTTTAAGTTCTATGGAGCAGTATTGACATGAAAAAAAAAATAAATGTAATGAAATAAAATGATTTTTGCGAAAAATCTCTCTCCATATAAAATATAAAGTGATAGATTTTGCTCATACTAACAAATCATTTATGTCAAAAAAGCTTGCTTAAACCAGTTTGGAACGATTTCTTAGACGAATTAAATCACCGCATACGCATTAATAGCGCGAAATATATTGCGCGTTAATTGCCCCAAATTGGCTAAAATGGTCATTTTTCAAACCACCATAACTTTATTAAAAATTATCCTTTTTTCATGGTGAAATATTTTTTTCAAATTTAGGCTCAGTAAATTAATACCTTGTAAATGATTTTTAAAAAATCCGCCAAAAATGGCTTTTATAAAAAGTTTATCTGAAGAAAAAAACCACCCCGAGCACAAATATTCCGTTACTTTCGTTACGAAAGTCGGAATAATAACTATTTTCAAATGCCAAATTAAAATTTTCGAATCTCAGTCCAGATGCACAGAAACTACCAATTTTATATGTTATATATTTTTGGCGAAGTTTCACCTTTGCATTACCACGCCAGGCTCTGGTACTTTGTTAGTAGTCTGGATACCAAAAACAATGGGAATCGAAAAACAAATGGTTAAAACGTGTTAAAACTTTTTAACGTGTTTATTGCTGGATACAAAAACAGCGAATAAATTGTCACAACTTTGTACAGACACAAGTATTCTCTGAAATTCAGCTACCAAATCTTCTAAAGCATGCGAATCAGTCTATGGAATCCGTCAAGGGAAAACCGAATCGAGCGAGCACAGTTGTTTGCTATAGAAAAAAAATAGAACTTGGTGCCCCAATGTGCTTCCTAGCCATAAAATTGGTTTTGGTTGATAAAAAAATCCAAAACAATTGCAATCGCCAAAAAATTAAAGCTGATTTTTTTCTTTTTTTAAAGCTAAATGTTTGCTTGAGATCTAATTGAAAAATAATTTTCGATCTTTAAATACAAAACTTTGAGCGTCTTTAAATGAGTTGGTATCTATTTCAACCTAAGTTGCTGATATCCACCAGTTACGACTGAGTTACTGAGTTTAAAAACTAAAAATATATAAATATTCGAAGTGATTTTTATGAAACAATGCTACTCATACAAAGATTACAAAAATAGTCATAAAATCTTGATATGAAGGATATGCTAAAAGTCGAATATTCTTTTTTTTCGCAAAGCCATCGAAATTTGTATGAAAAGTAAGCGAATTGTATGTCTGGTGTTTTCTGACACCCCGGGTACTTTTTAAAAAAAGTTGTTTAAAAACTTTATATGTATTTATTGTTTTGAAATAGAATTTTCGATGAACAACTTTTGAAGTGCACTAAAGTCGTCAAGTCAATCTTTTTGACATTTTACCTGAAAAAAAATATAAATATATCAAAAGCATAAGATTTCTGTTACTAATTAGTTTCTTGTAATCACTTTTCCGACAAAATGCTACTCAACATCTGTTTGCAAGCAATGAACTGCTTTTTATTCGTAATTGATTAAAAAAAAACACGCGTTCGTCGATAAAAATTGTTAGAAATTTAATGAAATTTATGCCGGCATTGCAAAATCATGTCAATTGAACCCTACCATTTGGAGAGCTTCCCCGTTACTGGAATTTATCAAATGAAAAAGTAAAGCCCAAAAGTTTGCTGAAAAGATGAACAATGCAAACTAATCGCGAATAATTTTAACATCAGCTCGAGCCAAACTTTTACTATGTTCATCATGATATTTGAGAGTAAGTATACGTAATTCTATTATCTATCGAATTACATTGTTATAGCAAATCGTCTTCACTGTTTTTTTTCTTGCTTGATCTGAAAATTGACATCATAGCATCTCTCGACACGGATACTCGTTTATAATGGAAACTCAAAATTTTTTTGAGTAGTCTATAGAATCAAAAATTTCATTTTTTATTTTTTCAAATCAAGCATTCTCTCCAAACAAAACTGCGGATGAAATTAACACCCTTTCTCCTAACTAGAACAAGACAAAGTCTTCCTTCTCAATGTTCAATTCGAATTAAAACTGGTTGACGCTGCGTGTGGAACCCAATATCTAAAAAACAAATGGACCCCCCCCCCCCCAGATAGGATGGAACAAGTTATGATCTTCCACCCCAGCATTTAATTCGCACTAAAATTGCTAACGCTACATGTAAAATGAGTGATTCTGATTGGCTGAAAATTGCCAATTTAAAACCAATTTAACAACCTCCCCCCAAACGGCTTTGGGGGAAGGATGTTATCTTGGTCCAGCTAAGCTTGAGCAGATTGTAATCTCTCTAAAAAAAATTTCATCAAAACAGCTTGTATTACGTCGATTATCCATCAAAGCCATTTTTAACAAGCTTTTTTAAAAAAAACATCGAGAGGCTAAAATCAATCATAGCCAAGAAGAACGGAGAAGCGCGGCTAAACTTAGATATGCAAAAAAAAAACCGATTTAAAAGATGCCGTTTTCTGAAAAGAACTTGAAAAGCAATGTTCAAAAACGATGAAATATCATTCTTTTCACAAAGAAATCAGTATTAGCTATCAGTCGATATAATCAGCGATAACTAAAAAATCTTTAAGCAGCCATTGGAACGTAATTATACGAAAGGAAGTAAAAAATAAATGACTTGCTCGTATCAAGGCGTAGCGTGGATTGTTCCATTTGACCTTAATTGTACATATATTTTTTGGTTTCTCAAAACGGACAATATTTTCAACAAAAAATTGCTCAATCCTTTTTAAAATAACCGCCCCACGCAGTTTTGCTTACAATTGGGGTCTTATGCACCAAAGAACCAAAATCACATTTTAAAATCTTGATCTGAAACTCTTGTAGTCAAATTTTAATAGCTCATTTTGTAGGTAAGCAATGCAAATAAGAATTTCTCAGAATATCAGCAGACCAAAATATTAGCCAAAATTACTGATACAGTGGAGTTTTAACAAACAATGAATATATTTACTCAGCATTAAAAGGAACAAATGTTCTATACTTTTGGTCTTTTCGCCTATTGTGATTTTATGCTTGAAAATTTAAAATACTTAAACAACCATGTTTGAATTTGATTAGCAAATTAGCCAATCAGACTCAACCACAATAATTTTAGATCAAGATGTAGAAAAACTGACATTGGGCCATTTAGTGCATAAGACCCACTAAATGTCATATGTATTCTGTTTACAGATTATTTGGAAAAACTAGTTCCATCAACTTGATGAAATCTTGTTTGAGCTGGATTGAAAAAGCCCAAAGCGACAAAAGGCAGCTCTAAATATGAAATAAAAAAGGTGAAAACTTGCTTGAAGGTGTGGAAACTTTACAGTGTCAGATTTGAACCTTGTCAGATTTTGATAATTGCGCCACAAGCCTTCGATAAACTGCAAACACTAGTCACCAACAAAGTAGCTACATATGCTAATAAATTGCCAATGATATGCAGCAAAGAATCCACACTAAAAAATATCTACACTAACTTGCACCACTAACTTGCCGCTATGCAGCTAAAGGTAACCACAAAAATTTTGCATGTAAAGAACAACAAATTATAGAGCCGAATTGTAAATAAATTAAGCGTTCATTTTAAGTTGAAATAATGTTGAGTTGAAACTTTTCTAAAATTGAGTTTTTCTTCTTGTCCCGTAGTATGAAACAAAGTTTTTTTTGGTTCAATCGATGAATTACAGATGCATCAACTGTGTTAATTTTAATCGAAGCTCAAAGTACAGGCAATTAAACTGCCACTGCTACAAAAAAGCTACCCAGCCAACAAAAGTAACACTAGTTTTTGCGACTTAGGTCGATCAGCCTGGTACAACCACGTTGCGTTTGTGTAAATTTATACATTCATCCCCAATTGTAAATTAATTATTTATCCCCAGGTGTCAAGTTTCAACCCCTCTATAGCTTTAGAAAATATGATGCAAGATTTTAAAAAACAAAACTGCTCGTATGAGTGCAAAAACCTGAATGTTCCCACTGCCTTTTAAGGTCTATGGAGCAGTAATTACATGAAAAATAAAATGTAAAAAAATAAAGGAAAAAAATTTAAAATACAAAAATCTTAAAGCCATTTAGAGTACAAAGTGATAAGTTTTGCTTCTAGGAACAAATCAACTAAGGCAAATAAGCTTTCTTCAACCAATTTAGAACAATTTTAAAAAGATTAAATCTCCGCTTACGCGTTATTAGCGGCAAAAATATCGCGCGTTAATTGTCCCAAATCGGCTAAACTGGCAATCTTTAAACCCCCATAACTTACCAAAAAATGATCAAAGGTGAAATATCTTTTCAAATTTAGGCTCAGGACAATAATATATTTAAATGATATACAAACAAATCCATCAAAAATAGCTAGTCAAAAAGTCGAAGTTTGTCTGAAGAAAAAAAACCCAACCCGAGCACAAATATTCCGTTACTTTCGTTACGGAAGACGGAACAATAATTTGACCAATTCGTTTTAGATAGTTTATATCATGACAGTATTCGATAAATTTCGTCAATTCGAAGCAACTAGAAAATCAAATCAAACAAGCGAATATTACTTTTTACCTATTCAATAGGTGACGATCGTTCTCTTGAATCACACAAATTAAATGACCTTTTCCGGTCTACTCTTCTCTGCGAAACTAGTCGAAAGTTCAAACTTTAATATTTTGCAAAAAAAAACATTGCACAGCAGCCTCTGATTTCATTTTTAAGGCCGTTCTCAAATTAAACTTATCAGTGATTTAGAATCTGACAGCAAATTGGCCACACTTTCGGTTTTTATGCAGTCTAAAAACTAATGGAGCATAAAATGATATATCACTTAGTCTCATATAACAGCCAAACCTTTTCATCCAAGGTTTCAAGATTGAGTGAAATCGTATTCAAGAGCTTTCCTTAGGCAGTAAAATTCAAAAAACTAAAAAGCTTAAACATACAGTTGGAGAATAGTCAAACGAAAAGAACGAAAATTGAACTTTCGAAATTCAAAAAAACTATGGCCTCAAAGCTTCTTGAATTTCAAAAGCAATTTATGATTCGCATTTTTTGATAAAATTAAACCAATTTGAGAAAACTAGATTAATAGGAAAAAATTTTATTCCGCTGGGTAAACTTAAAATTAACTAGAAATCGATCACTTCTTTTGCGCCATACCTAAGTCCACACAAATCTCCAGTTATAAGTATAAAGGCACTTCTTTTGTTATTTGAGCATTTTAAGACTTTGCCTGAAAAAAAACATTACGAGGCCAACCTGTGCATTTTTAGAATTTTAAAGGGATTCCGCAACAAGGACGCTCCCTTTTTTCTTCTTTTGTTCTTTCCTTTTCTTTGATCGTTCCGACAAAATTTCAACATGTTTAAAGACTTGTATCTGGAATCCAGGAACATAGACACAAAATTGTGCGCCTATCCAGTGCACAGTTTGGCTTCGTAATGAAACAAAAAATCATCACGAACGATATACGACTCTTAATAAAACCAGTTTCACATAAGAAACTGCAGAAACGTCCAAAAATTGTTATCTGGCGCTTGTTGCTTATATACGAAAATGTTGCAGCGCTTTTTTTAAACATGCACTTTCTGAGGAACAACCAGCTTGTCGGTACCAAAATTGCTCCCCGGGGTAGACGTCCTGCAAATTTTACAATCGCACTGACTTCGATCGACTGTTTCCAGCAACCTTGTGCAAATTTTTGTTTCAGTGAATAAAGCTTAGTTACTCCAGCCGTAGTTACTCAAACGCATTATTTGCAGGGAGCTCAAAATCGCATGGAAATGGGTTCGCTAGTTCTTTTTAAGCAACATATTTTGGATCGGATCAAAATCACCGAATTATAATTAATCGTCTAAAGCTAACTTGTCTTTTAGCGCTTGAAGGAAACATCAAGTCATTTAAAAATTACTGTATTATAGAAAACAAAAGCAAAAATAAATCACTCAACTGCAGCGATAGAGTTCAAAAAAATTAAGTTTAAAGTTATATTAAGCTCAAAATACAGTTTTGAATTCATTTCGCCGGCAGCATCTCGGTCATGCTCGAACTTTTCCATAGCAAGCCCCGCATCAGCCGAAAATCATTGATAATAGAGTTCCAAATTCATTCCGTCGTGAATTTCATCTGAAGCAATCAATCAACAACGGTAAAATGAAGCAATGAGATCAAGATTTCAGATGGAAATAAAATCTTATTAGATAAAATCAATTCAAAGGCTAATCAGTTCAAGGCAGCTGTTTTCGGCTGGGAAAATGTCAAATTTAGGTAATATTTAGATATATAACCAGAAAAGATCATAGGACAAGATATATTAAATCATTGTCTTCTTACAGTCTCCAAGTGTGATGTGGTCCTTGTATATGGTGTACCACTTCTTCAGAATGATTCTCTCCCAGGAGGTGCCTGTCTGGGCAGCTATCAATTTCTTCAGATCCCCCACAGTGTCGCTGGGGTTGCACTTGATGCGCACCTTCTTGCCCAGTCTGTCATTACATGTGATCTCTATCATCTCTACCCACTCTACTACCAGAACTGATCACTGTTGTTCTGATGACTGCCACTACCAACTGCAGATGAGAGCGTAATCATTCACACTTCGTGGATTAAAACCATCGAAACAAAACTCATCTGAAGTTATCATTGAAAGATAGTTCAAGGAATGGCAACGAAACTTGAGCAGGCATATCAAGTGCGCGAGTTTGAACTTATTAGCCTTTAACAAAATTCAACTCCCTAGCATTTATAAGAAAGCAACATAAAAAAGGATGCCATGACAACAATAGAACGCTTCAATGCCACACGTTCAGTCGCTCCCGATGCCTGCGTAGGTTTTGCCTTTATTGCTCCAAGGGATCTCTAACAATTTTCCCTTATGGTACCATGAAGAATCTTCCCGCTATATAAAGAAATAATTCGACGGTTAGGCATATGTGAATTTTATACCTAGTAAAGAATTCTCCCCCAAGCAAAAGGGGTAGTTAACGAGATTCGCGTCCAGCGTTGGGCTATTAGACCGATCCTTTCAAAAAAACTATCTCAATAAATCAGCTGGTATCATGTCGTGTCTACTGTCAGCAGCTTCACGCAACCCTCCTTTTTGAACATTATTAAAAACGCGCCCTTTCGAAAAAGTTCATTAAATTTAGGGATAATCTACACATGCAACATATTTACAGTCGAAAGATATTTACAGCCGGCCAATATTACAGGATTACAGGTGATAGATACAAGTTTCGAAAAAATCGATGATTGCACAGAAGACTAAAGTCAATTAAATTTCGCGCCGGAATATTTCCAAAACACAAATTTCACTTCCATGATGCGCCAATGGATCCCGTGTTTCCACCCCCACTCCTGTACTTGTCGGATTGGATTCGCCTCTCTCGAAGACTGTTCGCATACAATCCTACTCCTCCACCAGAAGCGCTGCCAGAAGGATTTTTGCCATCCATAGCTAGCGCCACCTCTTCATCGTATCTACAGGGATTTTGAAAATTATCAGAAAACTCTATAATTGTACTTTTTACCGAGATTTCGAACATCTTCAAATTTAGCAGAAAGCACCAAAATACTTAATTTTTAGCAGTTCCTATTTGATGTTTACGTTATTTTGAAACTTAGATTAAATATTTTGAATCTGATTGGTTGCAACGTGAAAGGAGAACACCCAAAAAGATTCCCAAGCAAAACAGAAGTGTGCACATATGGCTAATTAGGAATATACATATAGACTAGTAAGACTAGTTAACAGTCGTCATAACCTTTCAGAAATGAGAGTATCGACTTACAATAACTCATAGTTTCCAAGTGCTTCTTTCGGAGGATTCTTGAATGACGGTGACTTCACACTGAAACGCCAAAAAACAAAAGACATCAGTAAAATTAAATTATATTATTTCAGACGTTGACGTTATTTATGTTGAACTCACTCTGGAGGCTGGTTATCTGGAAGGAGGACGTTGATGGTGTCCAGAACCAACTTGTACTTCATGATTCGGTCATTGACTGTTGTGGCCGACAGAGATGGACTCGCATTCACCTACAACAGTAATTTATTCAACAACTGTACCTCAATCAGTAAGCTATCAGTGACGAAGCATCATTTCGCATTAACATGCTAAAGGTAACGTTTTCCTTATGATATTGGATTGCCATTCGCCTTCCATTTACCAATTGAAATTGAAGTAAACTTAGAAAGCCCAGCCACCAAAATATGAAGTTGAGTGTAACATAACTTCAAAACTATTCCTAAAAAACAATAACCGTTTTCGGTGCAATAAGCGCCATATAATGATTACAATAGATAAAACTTAGCCAACAACTAGTTGGAAAAATTTAAGCGAACGACGAAACCAAAAACGACTGATAATTCATAATGTTTCAGATCAAATTACATAATGTTAAAATTTGTTCATGTTGAACTTTAGCCATTTGGAACTTTGTTGATATAAGTGATCCAAAAAATGAATTGGTAAATCAGTATTTTGTTTTTACTCCGCAGCGAATTTCTCAACACAAAATCTTTTTGTTGGAACTCAAAGTCGAGCTCCGTTTTTTCGCTTTTTCAAGGCCGCAGTCAGAACAACTTTTTTGGCCTTTTCAAGGCCGCTACATTATCAGCAACCAAAGGAGGACGACGGGAGTGTCCAAGCACGGATTAGATATGATTGCAATTTGTAAGTCAAGCAAAAACCACTAGGCCTTGACATGGGCGAGGACGTAGTTGGCTGTACCATCAGTACGCAAAGTCAATCCATATCATCTGTTTCTAAACTCCCCCTCGGGAAGCCCTTCGGACAAAGAACACGAGTTTTCAAAACGCGGCTTCAAAACAACTTCAAGCCACATACTTGACCTGGTTCTGACGAGCAGCGTTTTCTCCCTCAACGCAGACAACATTCACGTCGTTCTACCATGTTGACGGTATCCCAGCCTCCGACCACTACGCAGTCAAAACAACCATTGCTAACCGTCAAGTCCTGGAACCCATGAGACAGTACACATACCCCCCTCAGGTTCTGCCGCGCGGATTACCTTAATCTGGGCGAAAACGTCAATCCCCGTTCAAATGGTACAAAGATAAATAGCACAAATGGCTAAATTCCTTGCTACTTCCGGCGATCCTAACCAGAACCTCAAACGGAGCGTCCCTTTCCCCCATGGGTATCCCATACGTCCTCACACTTGATAGAAACAAACAGACTGCAGAAAGATACCACGCGAAATGACCAATAGAAAAGCAGCGGGAGAAGATAACCCAACCAACTAAAAAGATAGAAGCACTACACTACTTAGCGACCAAGCTACATACAATAACGAACTCACCACCTCATGCAACACAACAGCAGGTCTTTTCAAATACTTTGCGTCAGTTCACTGACCCAACAATTACTCGCCGACGCTGCGATATAATCAGAAATTAAGAATCAGTTGAAGATCCGCAAGAAATTATCGAAATCTTCAACAGGTATTTAAAATCTATTTTCTCCAGACGAAAAGCCGCACCGTCCAAAAAGTCACCGAATCCCCGCGTCAACCACCCCAGATGCGATGATTACAACGTCGTGCGTGCCAAGATCGACGAAATTCCCTCCAAACTGGACATCTCGAAACCAAGAGACTAATGACAATATCCCACCTGTGCTGTACAAGCCGACACCCGCCCACTCAAAGCGGCTTATCAGTATCTTCAGCGCCAAGCTCACCTGCTTGTTCCCAGCGTTGTGGAAAATAAGTTGAATCAAATCATCTATCAAAAGGGTGACAACACCCTCGTTAAGAACTATCGACCAGTCACTTTGCCAAACACAATATCGAAGGCCTATGAAAAAGCTTACTCGATCCTCTAAACTAGCTTGTTGCTCCGCTGCTACCAGCCTCTCAAATTGAATTCCAGGTTGGCAAACCGACGACCACCCAGTTATCTCGACGACATCTACAAAGGCATAGAACGAAAGACACCGCAGTAGAAGTAGTGTAGTTTGATTTCGCAAAAACCTTCGACACTATCGACCATAAAGAGATCACTAACTTCAGGTACTCCCTCGTCCTTAGTGGCGTGCCTCAGGGTTCCTTTCAGGACGACTGCTCATACTCATCTATGTTCACGATTTCTTAAGGCCTCAAATGCCTAGAAACCTTTCAGCTTTGCAGATGACTCCAAACTGCAACTCCGCCTGTTAACTCTCTTGAGAAGGCAGCCGGTCCCAAGCCCGGATAAAGGAGGAGGGTTGGGGCGTGGCGAGCCCTGTAAAACCAGCCAAGAACCCACATTATGAAAGTCCCAAAATGTATTCCGAATACTGCTACGCCCCCCGCGGGAAAAGGGGCCACCATGAGTGCCGTCATGGTGGAAAATGCTAATCCGGCACAAAAACCGCTCCAACATACCAAACACCATATCAACATCTGCACCTGGAATGTTCTGACGCTCATACAGCCAGGATCTCTCGAGCTCCTGGATAAATCCCTTGAAAACCATGGAGTTCACATTGCCTGCCTTCAGGAAACTAGAATTTCCGGAGACAACACGCATAACACCAAAAACTACAAAGTATACACCAGTGGGTATGACGACAACCGAGGCATCCACGGAGTTGGTATCGCAATCGACAAGAAACTCAGCAGCTCCGTGCAATCATGGAAAGCAACCAGCCCCAGAGTTTGCTCCGCCCGCATCTTTGCTAAACCCTACCCATTATCCATTATATGTGGATATGCGCCGACTGAGGACGCAGAAGCTCTCGACAAAGATGAGTTTTACCGAACACTACAAAAGACTCTTGAAGAATGCCCCAACGGTGATGTAATTATCTTAGCGGGAGATCTAAATGCCAGCCTAGGACAGGCATACCCCGCGGAACAACAACACATAGGTCGTTTCATAAAAACATCGAAACGAAACGACAATGGAGAACGCCTCGCTATGTTTGCAGCTACGAACGACCTGGCAATTGCAAACACGATGTACCAGAAGAAGAACCACCAGCTATATACCTGGATATCACGCGACAGACGAACCCGGAACCAGATAGACTTCATCCTGATCAAGAGGAGATGGCGCACAGCGATCAACGATATCAGAGCAAGAAGTGACAAGATTTGGATCGACAGCGACCATAGAATGGTGAAATGCAATCTGAAGACGAAACTTCGTACATATGTCAAAACCCATAGAACAGTTAGACTCAACCTCGATGCGCTCCAACATACAGGTACTTCCAGGAAATACTGTACGGCCCTTTGTTCAGTAACCGAATCTACCAGCAACGTGAACCAGAAATGGGAAATCCTAAGAGACAGTATGATATCATCGGCGAAAAAGAATCTGGGAATCTCGTGCACCGTAAGGAAACCTTGGATATCTGATGAAACCCTCAAAGCCATCAGAACACGTGAAAACCTCAAGGCTAAGGGCGCTGAACTCTCGAAAATAGCTGCGCAACGAAAGCTGATGAAAAAACTCATCCGAAAAGACAAGAACTGCTACCTCGACATGAAATCGGATCAAATTGAGGACGCCAATGAAAGAGGACACACTAGAGAGATGTACCGCCTCATTCGGACTTTGAGTGGTGCCAAATCGAGTAGTTCACAAACAGTCAAAGGTCTCGATGGCCAACAAATCAGCGATAGCAAGGAAGTCATGCAACGATGGGCAACTCACTTCTGCCAACTTCTGAATGCTGACAACAGCCCGGCCCAACTGCCCAAGGTCGTCTCGAGTACTGGAGTCTTTACGGATATAGATCAGGGAGAGCCGCTAAGAAGTGAGATTGAGGTTGCACTAGCAAGCCTCCATAACCACAGAGCTGGCGGGTGCGACCACATCCCACCAGAACTGTTCAAAAAAGGAGGTGAGAGAATAGTACTTCTTCTGAAAGACCTCTTCAAAAATATATGGAGAGAAGAGGCAGTCCCAGATGAATGGCGAACGTCAATACTCCTGCCGTTTCATAAAAAAGGTGACAAACTAGTGTGCAGCAACTATAGAGGAATATCTCTGCTCTGCATTGGTTTAAAAATCCTGGAAGCTATACTACTCGCACGTTTTGACGACCTCTACGACTCATACGCGAGAGATAATCAAGCCGGCTTTAAGAAGGGAAGAGGTTGTAGAGATCAAGTTTTCGCCCTACGACAGATAATCGAGCAGCGAAGTGAGTACAATAGACCCACAGTGATGGTCTTCATAGATTTCAAAGCTGCCTTTGACAGCGTCAAGAGAGATGCCATATGGAAGATCCTGGAAGATCACGGAATGCCAGACAAGCTGCTTAGGATTCTCAGGAACATGTATTCACAGTCCAACAGCATCGTGCGAAGAAACGACAACCTATCAGAGGCGTTCCACGTGGAAACAGGAGTCCGCCAGGGTGGCGTCCTGTCACCCTTCCTGTTCAACATCCTCATTGATCGGATCCTGAACGTCGCCACAGATAACACGAATCTAGGTATCCGGCTAGAAACCAGTATTACTGACCTGGACTATGCAGATGACATTTGCCTGCTAGAGGACAATCCAGATGACGCCCAGAACTTACTGAATCGAGTAGTTGACGCCGCAAAATTGGTAGGACTCCAAATGAACGAGTCCAAGACTAAGTGCATGTTCTCCTGTTGCGAGCCAACGGTGCTATTTTGTAATGGTGTTAAGCTAGAAAACGTCACTGAGTTCGACTACCTAGGAAGCCGCATCACCTGTAACGGAGACATTACCCCAGAAGTTCAGCACAGAATAGCCAGCGCGACTAGAAATGCTGCGCAGCTGAAGAAATTCTGGAGTAACAGAAACATAACCACCAGGACCAAAAGCAAAGTGTACAAAGCATGCGTAAGAAGTGCTCTCCTATACGGCGCAGAAACATGGCCGGTTAAGAAAGGGGACCTGGCCAGGTTGTCCTCATTCGAAACTAGGTGTGCACGGCGATTTGTCTACAATGGATTCGAAATAGCTACCCAGGAACTGCTTCGCAAAGCACAACTTGACTCACCTATGGACTATGTGCTGAGGCGTATGCGACTGAAGTGGTGTGGACATGTGTTCAGAATGCCGGATGAGAGAGTGACGAAGGAGGCACTGTTCTTCGAGAAGGCGCCCACTTGGAAAAGACCAAGAGGTGGGGTCAGAAGAACATGGAGATCAACAGTCGCTGCTGACCTCGAACGTGTTCTGAAACCACCGAACATGAGGGCAGACAAGTGGAGATTGTGCTGGAAAGATGCCTGCATGGAGGCAGCCCTGGACAGAAAGCGATGGCGTGCGATCGTTCGGGACTCAATATGTGGCTGACAATGGGCAGTAGTGCCTTAGTCATGATGATGATGATGATGATGATGATGACTCCAAACTGCGGAGCATTCATGCGGAGGGTGAAACATGTGAATTTCAAGAACAACTAGACAAGGTGACCGACCGCACTAACGGAAAATCATAGAGCTGAACCTCAACAAGAGCCATATTATTACTTCAACATAATATTACTAACCATTCCTCGCCCATCCTCATAAACAAGACATGTCGGAAGTCGCTATCAGTCCTGCATATCCTCAGACGATCGTCATTTGACCTGACTTACTTGCTCCCATCAAATATTGTGTCTATTCAAATCAATGGTACAGCCAATAAAAAGGCACGCAAGTCATAATGGTTCGGGGACAGAGAGAAGTACTAAGGCGCTGGAAACGATACAACGCATAGCAACAAACTGGATTACTAACTCCAAACTTCTTTTTTCCGAGGGCCTAGACCAGCTCAACCTGCTGCCTCTATTCTTATACATCGTGATGAACAAATTGTTGCTCTTATCTAAGATCATATCCGACCGGTAGCAGTTCGATTGGCCAAATTCGTGTCCTTCTCTGACCGAAGAGGCAAGATATTCGATATCCACTGAGTTCGTCTAGAAAGAGCGAGAATGAAAATTTGCTATTGTACAAGCCGCTTGACTAACCTTGTCGACGGTCACGTCAACTGCTTTTCACCCGGCGGTCTCAAAAACAGACTGATAAGTTAATACTGGATCATTTTCCCTTCTAAGTACAAAGTTCCTGCACCTGGGTAGTTCTCTGCTTCTGCAACAACTGCAGACCATTGAATTTTAAATGGAGACACATTCCAAATTTCCAGGAAAGAAATTAATTCATATTTTGATGTGAAGCTTTTATATTAATCTTGAAACGAGCAAGAGCTAAAAACTTTTGAGCATATTCAAAGAAAAAATATATGGCCATGACGCAATGTCAGCTTCACGGATCTTTTATGATTGACGGTTTGTTGATAAAAGCCAGCAAATTTGATAAATGTGTACCTTTTCGCATCATCTAAACTTTTGTTACTGGAGAGCCCAATTTGCCTTCCATTCACCAAGTGAAATTACAGTGATCTAGAAAATCTAAGTTTCGACCGCAAAAAAAAAAAACAGAACTTGAACAATTTTCATAATTTTTTCTGAAAACAAACCAAAAACACACATTCAAACCTGCGCTTCGCAAACACTATCGAGAAAATGCCAAAAAACAGCTTCATTAAAAGGAAAAATAATCAATCCTGCATATAATCAAACGATCAACATCCAACTTACTTCCCTTCAACAAAGATTGTGTCTTTTTAAATCAAGAATAAAGCCGATAACAATGTACGCAAGTTTGGGGACAAGAGTATTACTAAGGAGCTGGAATCGATAACGCATAGCAACAAGCTCACTCAACTCTCAACCTATTTTCTGCTAGATTGTGTTGAATAATTTGTTGCTCTTATGTACGATCATATCCGACCTGTACCAGGTCGATTGGCTAACTTCGTGTCCCAAGATATTCGATATCCACAGGTTTTATCTAGAAAGAGCCGGAATGAAAATTTGCTATTGAACATGCCGCTTGGCTAACCTTGTCGACGGCCACGTCAATTGCTTTTTACCTGGCGGTGTCAAAAACAGACAGTTAAACTATTATTGGAACCATTATCATTTCAAGTACAAAGTTCCTGCAGGGTAGTTCTCTGCTTCTGCAACAACTGCAGACCATTGACTTTTTATATAAAGGGCACATTCCATATTTCCAGGGAAAAAATTACTTCATATTTTGATGTGAAGCAGTCATATTAATCTTAATCGTAATACTATTGTCAGAGAGTGCTACTTTCCAATGAAAAATCAAACTCAAACTAGAGAAAACCGAATGAAAAATATCTAAAATTTTTGAAGCATAATCAAAGAAAAAATATATGGCCATGAAGCTATATCAGCCTCCAAGATCTTTCATGATTGACGGTTGGGTGACAAAAGCAAGCAAATATAGGCTAAGCTGGGAGGCTAAGTTTAATGAACACTTTTATTTGCGAAATAGATTAGAAATAAAGAAGGTTCATAATAACACACTAAGCTGATCCCAAGAGTTATCATGCTTTTCAGTTATATTGCGAGATATACTGAGTCGGAAATATTCTGGACGTTAATTGCGAGATATACTAAGTCGGAAATATTCACTCGACTTTACATTACTGTACCGTTGTTTGAAACAAACAATTTTTTCGGCTCATTCAGGAACTATAACTGCATCGCTTATTACTAATCGATTGCCAGAGCACATGCTATGAAAAAGCCGTTAAGACGCCACCAAAAGTGGAACCAATATTTTCGAATTAGGTTGGAAAAGAGCATAGTCGCACTATTGCACTACACTCGCAAAAGTTCGCAAGTGTAAAAACTTGCGACTTGGGTAACTATCTAATTTAATTCATTGACATCCAAAATAGAACAAAAATATATCTTTTGCTGAACTAAAAACGTAGCCAGCAGACATTAGGAAAAGAGTCAATGAACTCGAGAGCGAATAAAATGACTATTCGTTTTCGGAAAATTTCCAACTTACGAATTTCTTTAAAAAAATATATCACTTTCGAACTTTTTAAATAATAAATCTATTATTATTGGTTTTTTTTAATATTGCCTACCTAATTGGAGAAAGTTCAACAAACAGGCATATTTTTATTCCGGTGCGAACTCTAAAAATTAAAATCTACTTTAAAATCTAAACGTCGGCCACGTTTCTTGCGCCATTTGCACTTTCGTATAGGAGAGCGTAATTTTCAATCCTTTTAGCATGGTATTGAATTGGAACTGATGTTGAATTAATTTAACATTTAAAGAAATCAAAAATCAAACTGCGAAAAAGTTAATTTGAGCGTGAACAACTTTTCCTTAGAAAAAAAAACTAAAATTAACACGACCTAAATAAGTGTCTTCAATTCTTTCATTAATAGTTAACCAGCTTACCTACATAAAGGAGAAGACACCATTTATTAATTCTCGATAATTTTTGACAAAGAAAGAAAGAGGTGGATTACCTCAATGAGCCAAGGCTTGAGTGCGCTGTCGATGATGATGTCGTAGCCATAGCACTCGAAGCAGTGTCTGTCATTGGCCATGACCCCTGCGACTGCCTTCAGACTGTGCACTATTTGCCAGTGGATCTCATCCCACAACTTGTCTGCCGCCTAAACCCAATTTAATGCTTTAAACTAAAATGGCCAACAGATAGATGGAAAAGTATCAACAATAAACCAAAAAATTCTTATTTGGACAATGAAATCATATTTGGAGAAGCTTCGATGACTTTTCCGACAGAGACTTAGGTCATGTTTTTTTTTCAAATATTTCAGCTATTTTACCCAATTAAACATCAAATTCGAACTAATATCAATTTGTAGCCCATCTGACCTGTTTTCCTCTGGTGCTTTCTATGTACAGTCTGAGAGCATGAATAGGCCACTTGCCACCATGATGGTTGTTGTATTCGGCCTAAAAATAAAGGAAGAGAACTTTAGAAATCAGTACACACTCGTTTTGGAAAAAATTATAGTTTCATTTGAGTTTCTCAGAGATACTCACCCCATACTTCTGAATGGACACGTTCGTTAAGTGAACGAACATGTTGTCCAGCTCACCCACACTCGTGTTGTATTTCACTGTACAGAAACGAGCGAAACCCAGCTGGTATCTAATCAAAAAACCTTCCTTTATTCTCCTCTATTTCTCTCTTAACTTTTAAAATAAAGGTGAGCCTACGAGTTCGATTACACGAGTCAATATCTAGTGTTCAGATATTATTTTCCTAACAGAAATTGATTCTTCTAATTACCATAATAAACGTTGTTTTCAAGTCATCAGGTTGAAATCATACGGACGACTTACATATACACTTTGAGAGGACGATAAGACAAGACGAGCACGTATAACCTCAGATCAAACTTCTTCCCGCCTATCAAGAGAGGTTTGTCCAGGTACTTCGAAATCACATAATTATCCTTCACAGGAGTCGCATAGCTACAAAGAAAAAACATTAATATTTCATCATTATAGTGTAGCTCACAGAAAAATCGATTTCAAAAGGAAAATCGAAGAGCCAAAAACTCACTTTTGCGTTTTACCATCCCTCGACCATTTTTTTAATTGAGTCAATTTATTGATCAGGAAAATTCCAATCCCTCGAGCTAGAAACAAACATCAATCGTTCATCCAATTACTGTTGATCTGACCTCACTAAATTACTAGCAATACTTGTCAAACCTTTTCCGGAGGGTTTCATGATCCATGTTGAGTTGGGATTCTTTCTGAACTCTTCAGCAAACAGGTTGTAGTCTCCGGGCAGAATATATGTTACTGGAATGAAATCTGAACCAACATATACATCGTAACAACCAACATTTTCAAAGCTCTCAAAAACATAAATTAATCTATATATGTAGACTTTTATATATAACCGTTCACAAAATAGAATTAGATAACTGGAGCTGCTTGTATATTTTCAATATGTGGTTGAAATATATCACGCACCTAGATGAATATAATGGCCATGTTCGTCTTTCTCAGCCAGGGGACTGCCTTCTTTCTCCAGGTCCTTCCGGTATCTCTTGATATTCTTCACCACTAGATCCTTCCTGGTCAGTTCAAAGTGATTCGGGTAATGGCAAATTATTCT
This sequence comes from Symsagittifera roscoffensis, assembly GCF_963678635.1. Lineage (NCBI taxonomy): Eukaryota > Metazoa > Xenacoelomorpha > Acoela > Convolutidae > Symsagittifera > Symsagittifera roscoffensis. Next base: position 34,981,914 of record NC_087063.1, on the reverse strand, counting down.
AGGGCAAAATCAAAGGATGCTTCAATGTAAGAATAAAGATATTTAGAATAGACAACTCGAGGCAGAAGTTCTCACTGGTCATCGGCTAGTCGATGCCCATTTTCGACGCTGAAAACATTTCTTGCTGTCCCCACACCTGCCCTGAAAAAGTTATCTTCAAAATTGTGTAGTAAATATATATCAAGTCAAATTTCTTTTCAAACTACACTCGATTTGCATTGCCAAATTTGAGAAAACGCCAATAACAAAAAATGTTCTGCTGGGATTTAGAAAAAACTAAGTCCGCTTTTCAAAGTAAAGGCCCAGCTCCATTTTTCGCGCATGCGCTCATTTGTTATAGGAGCGCATAATTTTCCTTTCTTTTCTCAAACGATTTTGATTGCGAATAAAAAAATCACATCGTTGATTATAACACTGGGCATGAACAAAAACCAGGATTTCATCGTAGATCAAACTTGACCTGATTAGGTGAAAGTTCACTCCATTCATTAAATAAAAAAACTAGCGTCTTTGGCTAAATAAAAAAACTAGCGTCACCAAAAAGACTTCCGATATTTTGAAATCTGCAGCTTTACTCTGAAAGGTTTAAACTATAACTGAGTATAGTATATCAAGCTTGATTTCTAATCTAATTGCTCGTTTAACGTTTCGTTATCTTGGATGGTATGACAAAAGAACCAATGACTTATTGAACCGATTCGTAAAAACAAAAGACGGATCTTTTTAACAATAACCCCTTTAAACCTACATAATAATCTCCCTTCCCTGTGCATGTTTTACTTTGGATACACTAATATTTGCGCCTATTAATTTATTCAGCCGGAAAATCTAGACACTATTTTGCTTCAATCTGAAATTTATTCAGCCGGAAAATCTAGAAACTATTTTGCTTCAATCTGATTGACTAGAAAAAGCCCATCAAATTTCAGCACCATCTCAAAATGTTTTGTTCACAATTTTCACAGATTTGGCCATACAAAATAGAAATGTTTGCTAAACAATCCAAACTTATTTCAAATAAGCTACAGAGCTTTACCCAGTCCAAAACAAAAATTGCTCCAGAAAAAAAATGACCACCTTCACATCTGCTCAAAATCTTGTAAAATCGATTAGAGAATAAAGTAATCGCATTTGTATGAAACAAACCAATCAGTGTGATCAGAGTTTTGTTCTACTGCATTTATACATTGAACACTGCAATATCGCAAAATTAAGAAATTTGGGAGGAATAAGTAAAGACACCTTTTTATTTATAAATATGCATTTCAGGAATCCCCCTGTGCATGTTTTAATTTTGCCACAATTTTATTAATAAACACAGATGCGAGGCAGAGCTTCGCACCACTTGCAATACAAAACTGAATGACTATCACTACTTGCAGATGAACTGACCAAACAAAAGTAGAAGAAAAACTTCAACATTTTTTCTCAAAAAATCACAAATAAAAAAGATTTTTAAAACGACACTTCGGAATTACCTGCACCCAGGGGCAGATTTAGGGGGGGGGCGGACGCCCTCCCCCTCAGGGATTCGACCCCCTGCCGACCCAAAGGGTCCCCCCTTTGATACTTTTTCAGAAATTCATTTTTGGCCGACCGACCCTAAAATTTTTCTAAAGGCGCCTTTGGCGCCAATATATACTAACTTTGAGGGGGAGCGCGCGCCAAAAAAAAACGCGATTTTTTTTGTCAAAATTTTTCAAAAAGTGCCCAAAACGGCTTTGGGAGAGCTCGAAAAATCAATTTGGTCGACCTAAAAAAAAAAGGTCGTCAAAATTTTGAAAATTTTTTTGAAAATCCGCCCCCCCCCCCTCGAGAAAATCCTAGATCCGTCCCTGCCTGCACCTATAGAAATTTAAAAACTTAAGAACAAAAAATTTTGAGAACCCCTCAAAACGGTTACATAAAACCTTTTTTGCTCCTCTAACGACACAAAAGAGGTCTCAAAGCCAATATATGGTGAGCCGAAACCTTTTAAGCCGAATGAACGCCAAATAAAAACGAAAAACTGTAATCGGTGTATGTAAATTTACAACTAACACAGAAACCAATTCAATTTTGAACAGAACAGGCATTAAAAATGCACACAGATGATCATCACAAATTTCAGTCATCCTCTGAAAAAAGATGTTTACGTGAAGAAAAATCAAGTAACTAGTTTCAATGCCCTTGTTTATCGCAAGAGTAAATATGCATTGTAAAAACATATGCAGCTGAATCGTCTTTTTTAAGTTATGAGTGGTGATGGCTCTATTTAGCCTCATTAAAACTTGTTTTAGTTTACCAATAAAAAAATATAGGTCCATTAAAAACGTTTTCCAAACATCTTTTCTCTGATACAGCTTATTTCGGAAGCATGCGATACAAATTGAATTGCATTTCAGCTAGATACACAGGGACAAATGAGTATTGCTTTTAAAAATTGTAATTAGTCTAAGAAAAAACAGTAAGTTAACTACCGGTGCAACGCTTCTCAAAAACAAAAACAACGCATATTTCATTAAATTTGTCGGCTAAGTGTTGTTGATGAAGGAATTAGATCCCTCAAGAAAAAGACAGGGACCGCTCTCAATGCAGTACAAATCTTATTTCTAAACACAGAGACGGGCACTAAAACGTGTCAGAATTCAAACCCGAATCAACCACCCAATTGTTGTCGATTTCGTATAAAACTACTACGTAAATTGATTTTAAAAAAGTAGAAATCAGCAAGATATCAATTAGCCTATAATGAAACAGCATTTGCTATTTCTTACAAATTTTGGCTGTTTCGAAGCTATGCCAGTGAATTGATACTTTTGAGAATTCCGCATTTTGAAAAACCTAGTGAAAATCTATCTAAATCTGAAGCGGATAAAATTTTGCTTTCTGGGATCATCCTTTGAATTACATTTCAATTGCTATCGCAGGAACAGACTTCTTCACTTGAATGCGACTTGAAGGTAAACGAGTACCGGGATTTCTTCTTCTTCTTAGTTTAAGTAATCATTTACACATAAGTAGAAATACACACCAGTAGAAATTCCAATCATCATGGGGTGTGACGTGGATCCAACCTTTCCGCTCAAAATTATTTGTGAGGCAAGCTTTGTCTTGATCACTGCAATATTTGATTGTCCCCCCAGATGAATTTGATTGGGACATTTTATTGAGGAAGATCAATTTTGTACATCAAATTTCAATCCATATTGGCCTGAAACGGAACGAGAAAAACTAATATTGGAGAAAAAAATTTGCTAATATGCCAAAAAAAATTGGTGCTAGGGACTTTAGCAGATCGGTTTTATATCATACCAATCTTTTAGCAGACTCAGAACAATTAGCAAGTCAGAAAGCTAACTTCAAACGCAGCGTTGGCGATTTGCGACTACTTGCTCCGCTCAGTTTTTTAAGTTGGTCTGCTAAAAGAAAAGACTAATTTCTCACTGTCTGTGTTAAAAGATTGGTATGCTGAAAAATCGGTTCCTGAAAGATACTGAATTACATTCCAATCAAGAACATATTTTAAAAAGTAATAAATAAATATAATGATGAAGCATTTAAGGATGATTTATGATTTCAATGATACGATGATAATTTGCTGATAAATATGGATTTTTCAAAAAGTAAAGTATCGTGCAACGCACCTTCGGTGCTTCGAATTTTTGACAACTCATACAAAAACATATATTGGAAACAAAGATCTGCATAGCTTTTTCATCGCTAGCCTCTTTCGGGGTGCAGCCTGTATTTAGACAACCGCGTATTCATACTCGTCAGTATTTAGACAAACACTGTTTCAACCAATCAGAATCGAGAAAAGACATGAATAATCCAGAATAAATAATAATATATTAATTTCTTCTTTATCTCGATTCTGATTGGTTGAAACAGTATTTGTTTAAATACTGACGAGTCTGAATGTAACTGCTATGTAACCCTTCTTTCAGTGGAACATTAGTTAACAATTTTTTAACATCTAAAAGAAATACAAATCTGATCGGAGCCCAAATAAACCTTATCAATAATCTCTCTTGATTCTTGTGTAATTGTTTCAATATTTGCTCCCAAAATTTTTTCAAGAAAGTTAGCCGAGGCTTAGATCAAGTTGGCATATAAACTTCCGAGAAGAGATAGAACAGGGTGCAATGGTATGTCTTTCTTGTGTACTTGTGGTAAATCGCTCAAACGAGCCTGTTGACTAGTTGTTGACCTCAATTTATTGTAGGTATGTTCACAAGTAACATTGCCGTTTTTCAGACTCAACGTTTCTTTTTTAATGTCTTTCGCAGTTTTTTAGACCACTGAATCATCAGCGTTGTTCATTGTTTTAAATTGGTCGTATCCTGAACAGTCTGGCAATTTGCCTTCGTATTGGCCAATTTTGCATGATACAAAACTCAACCCTTTTTTTGGATAGTACTGCTAAAAGGGCGTTGTTTTCGGAAAAAAATTCTTGTTCCTTCCAACCCCTATCAGATGATGCTTGCTTTACATAAGTTTTAGCTGCTGCTTCAATCTCACACAAAGACTCCCGTGTTACGTTTTGATTTTTCAGTTGGGATAAAAAAAATTAAATCGGCCAAAAAAAGTTATTTTTACGGAAAGTACCTGAACCTGATGTTTGGTTCTCGGGTATAAATTTTCTTGCTGCCACTTTGGCAAATCAGTGCCCTCTGAATCTTGTAAGGTCCTACTAATTTAGTACTAGGGTTTATTGTCTTTGTTGAGGGTTTATTGATTTTGTTTTTGTGGGTTTCCTTCTAATCAAAATGATAAAAAAGTGCATGACTGACGGCCAAATTTTTCTTATCAAGCATCCGCTGTCCTATCACTCTTGTTTTGCCTAACTTGGCTAATGCTCTACTCGTCAACCCCAGCTGTTCTTTTTTTTCAATTCTGAGTAGTTTCAGCTAGAAACAATGAACAACATGGTCACAAAAAAAGTTTACCGGCAAGTGGAATCGCGTAAAAACTGGTATTTTGTCGGTTTTCAATTTTTTGCTCAAAATTTTGAACCTAACCTAATCGAAAAAAAAATTTAGCAACGAGAAGGTTCATTTAAATTAGGATTTTTTTTGAGATCGTCTAGCACTAGTTTCCACGAAAATTACTCCCTAGTATCCATCGTCGGAGAGATGGTGGGGAAGGGTTGTTGAGATCATTACTTTGAAGGTCACGAGGAGCAGACCTCACGAGGCACAAAGCAAAGAACAAACAGAACAGTTACAACACTAACAGTTTGACAAAGTAGCATCCATTTGCTCCACTTCATTCTTTTTCGCTTCCTCCTTGTCTGCGAGGCCTGTTCTTTGCTTATCTTATCTTTCCAATCAGTCCTGGTAAAATGTTTTATTTCTCTACTAATAGGCAGATGGAATTCAACTCCAGGACACTATCTTGATGAAAATTCAGATACTTTTTCACCAATTCTGGCTTGTAATTTCACCTTATCTTCGATAGGATGTACTAGCTCTTAGGTATAACCAAAATGCCGGTTTGTCTCAAGGCTTTTCGATGTCGGGTAGACCCTTTCTCTTTCAGTAAACTATCGCCCTGATTTGCGAAATTCTCGCTTTCAGATATTTAGAAATATCTTTAGGATCGCGGTGTCGATAGTTATTTGATCTGTGGCTGCTAATCAGTCTGCTTATGACGTCGTGTCACACCGGAAGGCTTTCTTTTGATTGCAACGCACCGCTGTCTAGAAGAAAATCCATTTTCTTTTCTCTATTGTTTGTGTTTGAATTGAGGGAGGTTCCAGGAATAGTCGTCACAATTGTTGAAAAAAAAATTCTTTCTTTGGTTTCCGATCCTGCAAACTGTGGTGTAGCAAACTAGCAGCTACAATGTAAACCATTCTGTTTCTGACATTATAAAACAGTACAATGAAAGGAGAGAAAAGATCAATAAAATTGTCGTTTTAATTAGCAAATAAATATGCTTATCCCCCGCATTTGAGTGTTTTTCTAATTTCGTTCCTGAAGGCGCTTTGCTCTATTTCGTTGTGAGAACTTTGCTGTTTCTCCGGATTTTTATCACTTCAATCACAGAAAATAAATTGATGTAAAACGACTCAATTTTCTTTGTCTGTTTTTTAGAAAGTGTCGAATTATAAGGTAGAACGTTGACGTTTACATTGCACTATGATCTGTAGTTCTTTATTTTACCTTAATAAATTTTGTCTTTTCTGATCAATGCACATTGTATCACTAAGCAAGTTATGGTTTGCTTGGGGTTCTTTTCTTGATATTTTTTTTGAGGTCGCTTGGGGTTTAAATGACATCAACGTTAAAGTTCTGAAACATACAATTTTTTGGCAATAAGCGACAGCAAAATATTGGAACCTGATCTAAACTACATTTTATTATTGGATAAATTTGTAACAGTCGCCTACTTCGGTCACATATGAGGCTTAAGAAAAATAGGCCCTATAACCATTGGCTCAAGAGTCAGGGACACTATCTCTTGTGTTTGTCTACCTCAAAAACGGTCGGAGCCAATTCGGTTCGCTTGCGACATGAGACTAGAACCCGTTACAGCTTAAAGGCTACTACCAAAATATCCCCCCACTCTAGAAAATAAGAACGTTCCCATACTTAGGTCTCGAGATACCCAAAATACACGAACGCGGTTAAAAACAGGGTCGGAACAATCCGTTAAGTTACTTTTTATTAGACAGTGGAACTTTGATCCATTTCAGATGGATCAACCTAAAACTCGCCTTATCTCAACATTAAATAGATTTCAGGTCATATGTTTTTACGAGGTAGCCGGGGTTGCCTCATACTTCAATAATCCACATTATTGGTGCAAGTTCTCTATATCACGCCCTTCACCCGAAGAACAGTGACGATCAGGAACTCATCCAACTAGCTGACCAATTGCGAAAATACGTAATCAGCGACCGTGGTGTAAGCCTACACCCGAAAGCCAAAAATCAAGACAAAACGGTTCAACTATTGTTGTTAGATATCAGCCTCGAAGACTCAGTCATCATCTGGCACGACGTCATAAACAACACCATAACGAGCCACCCCAACGACAGCCGCATCCCCTTAACCCCGACCGAACTACTTGACGAACTGCGAGCCCTACCGCAAGTCAGTGGAATCGTGTATTGTCAACGTATTGAAGCGACAAACGTCCTTGCTGACCTCCGCCAACTATCAATACCAGTTATTGAAATAACAACAGAACTGATCTCACGCAAGAAACAGCAAAATCAAGAACTGGTTGACACTTATCTGAAATTGCATCAGCCGGATTTTTTCGAACTACACTTGCTTGAAATCGTCATAAACAACGATTGCAACCTGTCCGCTCTTCTAAGCAAAAAGCGAAAACAGAAACCATCAAAAAAGCAACCCGAGAAGCAACGGGAAGCGAAACAACAACGGCTAGAAGGAGGATCCCGCTTAATAGGTTAGTAGTGGTGGTAGTAGAAGCCTGGGCACAAAATTATTGTCCCAGTCTTAAACAACTGTACACAAACAAAGAACTGGACTTCATTGTCCCGGTCTTTACGTTGGTACTTTGTTATATCCTCTTAAGAACTGGACTTCATTGTCCCGGTCTTTTCTCCCCAATTTAAGAACTGGACTTTGTTGTCCCGGTCTTATATCCCCTGACTAAGAACTGGACTTTGTTGTCCAGGTCTTAGACTCTAAGACTTATCCTATCTCTATCTCTATTACTACTTCGATCTAGTATTTGTTCTATAATTATATCACATCATCTCAAGATAACGCCCTTCAAGCGAACATTAATCAAAATGCGAGAAAACTGCTACAGCTGTAACAGAAAACTCAAAATGGGACCTAAGTTCTCATGTTATACATATGACAAGGTCCTACATCTATCCCCTGAATTCACCATGTTCACTAACGATGAAGTCAAAGTCCTCATCAAACTGAATGATAACCTCCTCCACATCTGCAATGACTGCAAACCCAAACGTGACGATCTTGTCAAAAACAAAACTACAACAAGTAACAAACTTGACGAACAACTTGATAACTTGCAACTATAAATGAAGGTTCTCACCGAAAAAATGGAGCAATTCAGCACTGTCATCACTCAAGTACAAGCCGATATGAAAACACTTAAAGAAAAACCCAACAATTTCCGAGCAGCCGTGGGAAACTTAAGCCCAGGAAGAGTGGTTAATTCGCCAACTGTACCAAAAGCTCAACTTGGTATCCGAATACGCGGTGTTCCCGAAAGCAAAGAAAAAAGCGACATTGAACGAATGCAAGAAGATCTGGGGACAATCGACGGAATACTTGCATTCCTCCAAATTGACGACCGAAAATTATCCAAGGCAACTCGGATTGGAAAATTCAATCCCGATAAGGGGCCTCGTACCCTGCTGTTCAACACCGAGAGTAGCATAAGTAAAAATTTGATCCTAAAATCGACTTCCAAACTAAAAGACTTCTCGGAACTTCGGGTCTTCATCAGTCCCGAGTTATCCAAGGCGGATGCCGAAAAGGAAAACAATTGTCTCAAGAAAAAGGAGGGAACTGATAGCAAAAAATCACGACCCGAGCAAGATAAAAATCAGAAATCTTAAACTAGAATTGAAAGAAAACGAAAAATGGATTGTTAAAGAAGAAAGTATAACTTCCCAGGAAACCGATAATAATGCAGACCAAGCTGGTGATGTTGCCATTACCGGATGACTAAGACCGATGAAAATGTTGACATTCAACACCAGAAGTATCCTGGATATAAACATGAGAATGAAATTGTCAAACGCAATAGCAAACTCAGAATACAATATTATCTGTCTCTGTGAAACCTGGCTCACAAAAGACGTAACAACTGCCTCGCTCTTCCTAGAGAACTATCAAGTATATTGCAATGACCGAGAAACATCAGATAACAGAAAAACAAGCAGATAACAGATTTCATTGCCATCAAAAATGAAATCTCACATGACTTACATTCCATTGACAGTCTCAAGTCTGATTATCTCATCATAGAAATACATTCCAATAAAAGATCAATTATCTTAAGCTGTGTTTATAATGCACCCACTCCTAGCACATACCAATGGTCCACTGAAAGTTTCTTAACTTTGATGAATGAAATGGCAAATCTCAAACTAGCCAACAAAAATGACCTCTGTGACTTAATACTCACCGGTGACATCAACTTCTAACAAACATACTGGGAAGCACTCTCCTCATCTGCCATATACGAGAGTCAACTACTGGACAAATTAGTTGAACTAAATCTTTCAAAACATGCCCCAACTCAACTAGTAGTGCTACTTTGCGACAATCCAGAAATAATTTCACAATGTCAAACTGACAGGAATATTCGAGATAAACTAACTAGTCAGTTCTCTGACCACAAACCACTCTACACCACAATTGCCGCCTTTAGCTGCATTAACCTTTCAAAAATAACAAATCATCGATATGCTTTCAAACGAGCAGACTGGGACAGCTTAAATTCTTTAATAGAAACTGAACCGTTTATCCCGTACTGCTACAGTAATGTGAACGAAATTATCCGACAATGGTACGAATGGCTGTGGGAAAAAATTGAAAAACTTGTACCTAGAATAACTGAGCATCTATCAAGGTTACAACCCTGGATCACGCCAGCCACCTCCCACCTCATCAAAAAACTTCAAACAATGAAAAAAAAAACCAAAACAATGTCTCGAAAGACTATTAAAGATCAAAAAACTTGAAAAAGATGTTCAAAGGTTTTCCGAAGATGACCTAGCGGAATATGAAAAAACCGTCCTAGAAGGAAGAACTTTGAGCAAAATTCAAAAATACCCTAAATTCATACGCAAGAACCCAACAATTCCTTCGACGGTCAAATACGGAAACACTAAATCATCAAATGAAAGAGAAAAATGTGAATTATTCAATGACTATTTCGTCAGCGTGTTTGGCACAAAAGAACATCAAACCGGTATCCTCTTTGCAAAAAGTGAGCTGAATAGATTTATTGTTAACCAAAGTCAAGTTAGCGAAATAATGAGGCAACTTAATGTCAATAAATCAATGGGACACGACAACATTGGCAATCTCATTTTGAAATCATGTCACAAAACTCTAAGCAAATCACTTACCCTTATATTTCAAACCTTAACAAAGGAATTTTTCCTGAAATATGGAAAATTAGTGAAGTAACCCCTGTTTTCAAGGAAGGAAGTAAAATCGATGTCAGTTGCTATAGACCAATCAGCCTACTCTGCTGCTGCTCAAAATTGCTTGAAAAAATAATAATTGACAAACTCTATACTAAAGTGAAATACAGATTACATGAAAGTCAACATGGATTTCGAAAGCGTAGATCCGCCACAATTCAACTTCTTCTATTTCTTGACCGAATATACGAATTGAACAATCAACAGGATGTACAAGAACTTGCAGTTCTATACTTGGATTTTGCCAAGGCATTCGATTATGTACCTCATGATATTCTGCTTACGAAGATCAAAATTTTTGGAATTGGCGGGAAATTGCTGTCACTGATATATTCATACCTCAACAACAGAAAACAATGCGTTAAGATTGAAGACTGTAGCTCAACCCTAAGACAAGTCACCAGTGGAGTTCCGCAAGGTTCAATTCTGGGACCGCTGCTGTTCTTACTTTTCATAAACTATCTACCTGAAACCATGAATGACACAGACAGTTTTGGGTACGCAGATGACTTTAAGGCCATTCTATTAAATCAAACTTCCCTTGACACTGCAACTCTGAAAATAGAAAAATGGCTACATGAAAACAAAATGCAACCCAACATCAAAAAATCAATGCTCCTCGGCATCAAAGGTGATTTAAAAGCTAGTTTCCTGAACAAAAATCTTTCCTCAGTAAACTCACAGCGTGACCTAGGACTGATTGTGTCCAACAAGCTCTCATGGAACGAAAATTGCTCTCGTCAGACATCCAAAGCAATTAGTGCTCTCTTCCAGATTAAACGAAGTCTGACTATGAAAAACAGTGTGACCACCAGGCTTAACGCACATACTGGGTATGTAGTACCCATAGTAGCATACGCATCCCAAGCATGGACTCCTAGCAGTTCGAACATGGAACAACTCGAACGAGTTCAAAAGTTAGCAACAAAATGGATTTTGGGGACAAGCAAAACTTATACTGAAAGACTGAAGGACCTGAACCTTCTTCCCTTGAACCTATACATGGAAATGCACGACATTTTAATACTAATTGCCCTGCTTGAAAATCGTTAGGATGTGAAAATCCCAAAAAGCCGCTTGCAAAGAACGGACGACGCTTTTTTCAGACGAGTGAAACATCTATACAACTGTCTTATCCGAGCCTGCCCAACTTTTAGCCTTAGACCAAGCAAAGCGACTCTGACCTACATATACCAGAAATACTGTGAAGTCATCAAATGTACATGGAAACTCTTATGCAGATGTGGAAACTGCAATGTTTACAACAAACTGAGATAAAACATGGACTGTAAAGGGGTGAAATTCCCTAGAGCTAATGCTCTGAAGCCTATTCTACTACTACTACTATAACAATCATAAAACACACTCGAGAAAACTAAATTTGGTACTTACATATTAGCACGCTTGGTACACAGAGTAATTAAACTAGATAACGACTCTGGCATAAATATAATCAAATATAACTCAAGAAGTTTTCTAACGATGAGTTCCAATCAAAAGAAATAAGTTTTAACTCAAGAATATAGTTTTGGATCTGGACCATTGGGAGACTTCACTTGTCCGCCTTTCCGTTGAAGGTTCACACTGGTCCAGTTGATTTTAGCTCTGCTCTCGTATTTGTTCGATCTCCTATATCAGATAGGACAGCTCTACTCTGCGATGGAAATTGCGAATACCAATTTCCCATTGTACATATATGACAACTTTCCCGCAATTGTTAATTTGGTCGTTCTGATTTCTTATTTGATGTTTTCAGTTGTCGCGAGAAAACAGGCTCCATTCGAATTTTTGAAAAATAAAACTTTACTCCAAAATCACGTATATTCGTGTCCCTCAAGGTCAAACTTCTAGATATGACCAACTGGCACAATTAGATATTTTACCACTGTAAAATATTTATTATTAACCAATCATAATCCATCCAACTAACAACCCACTTATTTGTAAGTGCTGAAATTACTTGTAATTTCAGCACCAGAGAGATTTGAATTTAACTTAGAAATTAGTTGCCTCTCCAAGAGAACTTCAGCTGCCGCAATAATCCAGTATACCCTAGATCTATTGTGCCTAATAGAGACTAGTTAAACACCCTGAGACTAGAAAGTATAAGAGTAAGATTAGGATCGGTATTAGACGTTGCACGAATCTATCCGGCCGAAAATAAGATAGCGTGACGAGCAGACGGTGTACCCTATCCGAAATTACTCTATGAGTTAACCGAAAGGATCTAACTCATCTGGTGCGACCATAAGTCTCGAATAAGACCTTAATAGCTTAGAGTTAACCAAATATAGATTAGAAATTAGACAAAACATTTTCAAAATGTTACACGATGATAACTTAATTGAAATGTCTCTACGACTCAATAGATCAGAGCCGATATTCCGCACATTACTAGAACTACCCGGTATTGGAAGAAGACCTCGAACGGGAGACGACATACGACTACATAGAAACTTACCATTTAGTTTGATCGTTGTACGGCAAAAGCCACCACAAATTTTTATATTTAGGATCTTATTAGCAATGAATTTAGATTTTCATTTGCAAACATAAAATTTTGAAGAAAATCTTCATGATTATCTCAGGCGCTAAACAAAATTACTAATGTACAATAACGATTGATAAAAAGACCTCAGATCGTTTTCTCAACTTCTGCAGTATTATAATAAACATATTTATTTAAAAAATATTTATTAAAAGTAAAAATAAAAATTAGTAGCATGACATTAAATTGTTTGTATATATAAATCATCCTGTTGTTCCAGCTTCATCACCTAAACATAACAAAAATCATAAGCTAATTAACATCATAAAAACCTAAAATTTTATAATAAATAAATTTAAAACATTTTAAACTTATATTTACTTAATTTTAAACCAGATCATCAAGGCTTATCCTTGGATCTTAATAAATTTTCTATCTCATCAATTTTTAATTCTGATCATCAAGGCTTATCCTTGGATCAAAAAGAACACTTTTGTTCTCCCCCACCCACTTATTAAGTGTCTAACGACCTCAAACGTCGATTCACTACCCAACCTTTTCAAAAGACCCAGGACTAATGGAAATTTTTAATAACACTAACCATTCAAATTAAGCTAAACAGTGAAGAACTTCGGTTATTCATCCTTCACTTGAACCCTCCTCTTACCAGACCCAGGATAGACTTAGACTTAGTAAGTTTAAAACAGTATCTAACAAACTACTTGCGTTCTAATTATACCTGAACCTTGTGGATCGATTTACTTTTCTCCAACCCTTGAACCCAATCACTACCCCTAAGTAAGATCAAGTAAATTAACACCTTAACTTAGACTAGCCACGAGAAAGTAAAAAATCATTCTCCGGAATCTATATACTTTTCTCTCCAACCCTGAACAAAAAGATCCAGGTTAAGCTAACCAAAAAATCGTAAGGACTAACAGTCTAGGAAATTAAAAACACTTATAACTTCTTGCATCCCTCATCCTAAACCTTATGTCATTCAAAAATTTAGGAAATAAACAAACAATCGTTTTACACAATTGTGAAATAGACAACCAAAAACATGATCTTGTAATAACCCCACATACACAAACAGTTGGATACATTCGAACAAAACGACAAACAATAAAAAGAAAAATTATAAGCAAACAAAGACAAATCACACAAAAAAGATTTTCAAAAAATAGAAACACATTTTTCAAATCAGAAACCAACAGTTTAGACGAACTATACAAATTAAAGGAATCAATAAATAAAAATTTCCCCTTCCATGATCAATTATGTTTTTCCGACTCAGAAACAACTTCAAACTCATCAAAAAGAGGAAAAAGAAGAATAAAAAAGCAATATAAACACAAACCAGTACACCTATATAATTGGAATCAACCAATTAGGCATATTGATAGTTATACATTAACAGTTATCAAACGAAAAAATGAGCCACACTCAAAGTGACGAAAGTCCAGATGAAGAAGCAGTTTTTCCCTTTCTTATAGATTCACTCCATGATAGAGGACAAACACAATTTTGTAAAAACTTACTCGTAAACTTATTTGAACCAGGAATCAGTCCATGCAAAACAGAATTCCCGGATGTAAAAATCAAAAGACAAATTATAGAACATTATCTAAAAGACATATGTAACCTAACACAACAATATGGAATCTACACCATAGAATTCAGCACACCACGAACAGCTCATAACAAATATGTAATTCAAACAGACGATATAGATTTAGAATTTTTGAAAGTTATCATAGAATAAATCAAAAGCATACAATATCAGAATTCACAAAGAGCAAACTCAATATTCACTAATGAAGTTTTTGCAATATATATATAGTTATATATCTATATTAGATAAAACGGAAGTTCAAAGCACATCACCAATAGAAACATCCAAACATACAAAAGTAAGAAACGAAATCACAATATTTTCAACATTTTTACATATAATCCGCGAAAATTTCACCAATAATGATGTCTCACAAAACACTAAACATGATTTACAAAAAAATTTTAGCATGGTTTATAATAGATTATTTTACCCACAACCTAGATTTAATTTCACAAGCAAGAAAAAATTTCAGACCCCAAAGTATCAATGACGACACTGTCATTGCAGAACAATCAGATTACGTTTGGGACCCTGAATGATCTCATCCTGCATTTATAAACATTCCACAAGATATCTCGAGTCAAGCGATAAGTACAATATCTTTTCACAGAGATTATATAAAAGTAATACCATTAACGATTGACGCAACACCATTAAATTATAATACATTTTTACCTGATACTCGAAATAACAGCTTAAATTCAACAGTCTTACATAATGAAAATCTCAATGGAACCAGAAATCTCACACAGCAAGATATTCAAACACCATCACACTTCATAAATGAAGAAGTAGTCCAAACAACAGTAACAACTACACAACAAAGTATTTCACCAATACGTCCAAATCTCACAACACCAAAAAATACAATTACATTACTACCACAGGTAACCTTACAGTCAACCGTTAAACCTTCGGTTGCCCCAAAATACTCACATATGGACTATCAGACATATAGACCAATGACAAAACCGTCAATAACACGAAAGACGTTCACAAAAAACACTTTTGCAGAACACAATTATAATTATGCACACCAACAAAAAACAAATCAACCCCCCCCCCCGAAAAGATACACAAAATATAAATCACGTATGTTCCCATTATTGGAATCTCCCAAATACATCAACTAATTCAGTAAATTTCCCAGATAATCCATACCCTCCACAGGATTACAGTGAAAATTATCCATTTTTTTAACAAAATAAAAATAAACAACAGAAACCTTATAACACAAATAACTTATCATCTGATGATGATGAATACTATCAACCTGTTGTTTTTGCACCATATACTAAAGAATATCGCAAACAAAAACCGCGACAATCTAAACCATCCCAAAATATGAAAATTTTTCCACAAAATCCAACAGATATACAAAATCCACGACAAATTCATACACAAAACCCATTTAACACACAATCTTTTCAACCAATACAGCCACAAAACCCAATGACTATGCATTCTTATCAACCAACTCAAATGCAAAATGAAATACCGCTTCCATATTATCTCCAGCAACATGAAATAACAAAAAATCAACTTTCAAATTTTTCACAAATGCCAAATGCCGCAGAATCGCTACAGATGACTATGAATCCATACCTCATGGGTGGATCATCAATAACATCGATTAAACCACTGATGGTATTCACAGGAACAGACCCTGAGTATTCTGTAGAAGATTATTTAAATGCAGTCACAGCAAATTTATTTTTAAATATAGGACCTGAACCAATTAATACACCACCCCATCGAAATTGGATACATAGACGCACAGCGTTAATCCAAACAACACTAGATGGTGCAGCTCAAAAATGGTTTTCGGAATTAGCTATAGAAATAAAATCAGATTGGAAAAGATTTACAAAAGAGTTTTCAAAATTGTTTGATTCTGAAAGAAACAAACAACATCAAAGAGTTTTATGCAACGAAATACGCAGATTACCAAATGTAACAATTAAACAATTAGCAGTACGAATCAAAACACTAGTTCGAAAAGCATATTCACTTAATACACATGATTACAAAAACAAAAAAATGACAGAAATTTTAATGATGACCTTAACACCTCAATTAAGGAAAATAGCTATAAAAAAGAGAGCATCTCATCCTTCCTCAATTCGAGAACCAGATTTAGATTTTAGAAAATTAGTAGATAAACTAGAACAAGCAGAAATCACAATGAAACTCGAAGAAACAGAAAATCTAAAACTACAATACGTTAATCGAATTGAAACAAATACTACACATATAAATAATATACAAGAATTAGACTCAGACCTGATTGAAAAAATCACTGAAATACTAAACATCTATGAAAAGAACCTAAATTTTAAAGGCAAACCATCTTTCAAAAAATGCTGTAATTACTGCCGACGATACGGACACAGTATCGCCGAATGTAGACAAAAACAACAAGACACTCAGAATAAACCTCAAAAGCACAAAGAACCAAGTAAAACATTCTAACAATGCATTAAAAAAGATCAAAATCTACCAAACAAAAATATATATAGTAATAATAGTTCAGGAAAACCACTTCCAAATAACTCAAATTACTCAAGAAACCAATCACCATATAACTCAAGTTATAGAGGTAGATCGCCCGAGCAAACAAATTCAGGAAATTTCTCACAAAATAGACATAGCCGATCGAATAGCCAAAGTAACCAGAATAACTATTCACGATCGAATTCAAACACAACAGAATTTGTTTCTGCATCCAGTTCCCATTCAAACCCAAGGAATAGACACTTTTCCAATAATAGATCACGAAACTAATCATACAACAGAAATAGAAACTATTCACACAGTAGGAATAGAAGTTATTCAAACAACCGAAATCAGAACTATTCAAACATTAGATCAAGGAATAACTCATATAATAGATCGAATTATCACAGATCAAATGATAACTATCAAAACAGATCACAAAATAATTCACAAAATTGAAACTCAAGTTATAATAATCGATACAGAAATTATTCCCAGTCACCACGTAGGCATAATAACCGTTGTCCCGATTCTAAACATCGATATAGAAGTAACACACTAAAACCTCAAAGACACATTAATCAAGTGCAAACAAATGAAGAAACAACTTCAGACCCCCCAAGTATTGATGACACAGGAAGTACTAAACAACAACTAAATCACATTAATTGGGAATCATAAGACATTGAGAGTGATACAGGCAATACCATCTCTGTAAATATGATAACAGTCGAAAACGACTATGAACCTGTCATATACGAACAACCTCTTACTTCACATATATATGAAAATCAATTGGAGCTCCTTCATAATTACTACATTGGACCTGTTAATAATAATACACAAACTACACAAGAAGTAAACGAAATTAACACGGTAATTAAACCTAATAAAAATGATGAAACACAAAAACACAATGCTCAAACACAAAACATATTTATCAAAATATACAAAAAGAACAAACAAGAGAAAAAATTTGGACAATCCCATTTCTCTTAGAGAGTCCAAGAAGTAAAGAATTTCAACCACCAGATCTTGAAATAATTTTTTAATCGACTCAGGAGCAGAATCAAATATAATTAATATTCCCACATGGAACAAAATTAAGACACTACACCCAAATTTAACACCTCTTGAAACATCTAGTAAATTGGCAACAGCACAAGGATCAACATTAGTAAAATATGGAAAAATCCAATTATTCCTCCTTCCCACAAGAACAATGGAACAAAGCAAGATTTTGAACAAGCCGTTTAAACGAACATTTCATATTACTGATATTAAGCACAATATCATTGGCATACCATTTATTACTAAATATATACCAACAATAAATATATTAAATAGTAAAATCCATATCAAAGATAAATATACAAAAAAACAAAAAACACAGCCTTAACATTCCTCCAAATAATAAACAAACAACCACCATTTTTCTCAAAATTTTACCCCCTTTACAATCAAAAACGAAAACACCTGAAAGCACTATCAGGAAATATATATAATTTTTCAATAAAACAAGTTCATCAGTATGACAAAAGTCAAAACAAACAACAACTTTTTATCTCAGACTTCGAAATTAAACCTATTCACAAAATCTTCAAAATTACAATCTCATGCATAAAATACTCAAAAAATACGAATTCCGATATTATTTCATTACATGTGTATAACAATACACCATATCAAATAGCATTACCCTTAGGACTTTTAGGATGTTGCGAAACAAATGCTACAATTTCACCTATAATTGAAGTAGTCTATCGAGTAAATAATATATTACAACTATTAGATATTTGTCAATCAACAATTCTTAATGAAGAAATATCCATAAATAATATAATAAGTAATGAAAAAGAAATACAGATTATTTCATAAAAACACCATATTTTAAACCGACATTTAATATAACAAATTACACAAAATAACAACAAAAACTTTTAACAATGTTTAACTTTCAACACTCAAAAATCACACAAGATGAATTTGACAAATCAGGAAAACAACTGTTAAAACATTCAACAGTCTACGCAACATCAAAATTTGACGTTGGAAAAATCAGTTCATCACTACATCTCCCATTAAAACCTGACGCAATTTTCAAAAAACAAAGAGCAAGTAAAGTACCGATTCACTTACACGACAAGGTAAATAGATTACTTGATATTTTAGAACAATACGAAATCATCTCACCAGTAAATAAAGAAGAACAACTAAAAGAAAACACCTTCATTAACCCTGTTTTCATTCTAGCAAAAGGTGAATCACTAAAAATAGTTTTAGACGCTAGATACCTCAATTCACTAATTGACGAATCAAAATGCAATTGGCCTATTGAACCAATACAAGTTATCTTAACAAAAATAAGTGGTAAATACTTCACAACCGCAGATATGAATAGTGCATATAATCAAATGCCACTAGATGAACAATCACGACGTTTAACACAATTTGTTATTGGAAATCAACAATATGAGTTTAATAGCTTATTCTATGGAATATCCATAAGACCAGCAGCTTTTTCAGCTTTCATGAGTAAAATTTTTAGACCATTAAAACTCAAGAAAAATGCAATCACCTATTTAGACGATGTTTTTATGCAATCACAAACCAAAGACGGAATGTTTACAATTTTAGAAAAATATCATAAAATACATCAGAACGAAAATCTGAAAGCTGCCCCCGATAAATCACACTTCTTTTTAACACGCGTAAAATTTCTAGGACATAATATTGAATGAAACACTATCACTCCATTAAAATCACGCATTGATGCAATCCAAAACTTCAACCACCTACAATTAAAAAGAAAATCCAAGAATTCCTCGGAATGTTAAATTTCTTAAGTAAATACGTTTATAAAATTCAATTATACTTAAGACCTTTCTACAACATCCTCAGACAACAAAATAATTTTGAATGGACCACTGAACATCAAACACGATTTGAAGAAATTCAAAACTTTTGACAGAACAAATTTCAAACACAATTCCAGACCCAAATCAACCATTTTATGCAATGTGCGATGCTTCAAATTTTGGCATCGGCGCAGCATTGCTACAATCACATAATGAAACAAATAAAATGAATCTTACATCAGCAAATTCACGATTATTTACACAAGCAGGGCTACGACTCTCAACTCTAATGAGAGAATGTACAGCTATAATTTATACACTTACAGAATAAGAATTTCTGATACTTGGATCAAAACACCCTACAGTTTTATTTACAGATCACAAACCAATTGTATTTCTCTTTACACAAAAATCGAATCCAAATCATAGAGTTGTTAGAGTTCAATTAATTCTAATGAAATTCCCAAACTTACATTAGTTTGGACAGCAGGAAAAAACCTTGCATTACCAGATACATTAAGTAGAAATACGCCACCTGAATTACTTACACGAAAAATTACAGTTGAAATACCATAGAATATTAAATTCTATCTCGCAAAAACTGAAACATCACCCCGATTAGAATGCAAATACGCAGTAAAACTGACATTGATCAATCACAAACAAATAATCTACAATATTTCCCACTCTACTTAGATTGCCAAAATAATCAATGAAGTTGATTTACTAGGAACATCAACTTTTAAACCAATTCCATACTCACAATGGATAACAAATATTACTCAGCAAAAGAGAACAAAACCTCGCATAAAAAAGATCTGTTTCCACTGATTGAAAAAGAAAATTTGACCGATAAAATAAATTTATCAGGACCACAAACAAATGATTCAAAATACACAATAAATTAAGTTTTTGACCTCCATGACCCACTTGACACAATTACCTTATCAAAACTCGAAACTGACAAAATTTTTCTTCCCCCAACAGATAAAGTTACACTTGAACTTTTAAAACAATATCAAAATCTCGATCCAGTAATTAGACAACTAAAATCATGGCACAAATACAAAACTAAACCCGTAAAAGCAGATACCACAATTTTAGGAAATAAAACACTCCTCCGATATTTTCGAAAATTTAATAATACAACAATTAATGAAAATACAGATCTTTTAGAATATCAATTAAATGATACTAAAGTTCACTGTCTACCTTTAAGTATGATACTAACAGCTTTTAACATCTCCCATACACAAAATACAAAGGGACACTCCGGATCAGAAAAAACATACTCGAACTTTACACAAAATTTTTATTTTCCAAATGCATCAATATGGATAAAAGTATTATGCAATGATTGTATAATATGTCAATTGAACAAACTGTATCCAAATCAGAAACAAATAGCACAAAAACAAGATTTTAAAGGAAAAAGTTTATATTTCAACCATAGAATTTCATTCGACACAAAAGGACAAATTTCACCATCCTCAGAAGGAAACTCCTACATTATGGTCATTGTTGATACATTCACGCATTATGTAGCACTCAACCCAGTACCACATTGTAATGCTTATTATGCTTACACTACTTTATAAACATTGAATAGCAAAATTCGGATTACCCGAAATCCTAGTTACAGACAGAATTTATTAATAATGAAATTATCACACTATGCCACTTATACAACATCAAATATAAACCACGTACATCTCATGCACCTTGGACAAACGGTTTAGTCGAAGGTATGAACCGCTCACTACAAGAATATCTCAGATGTATTATTAATGAAAATGATACACGATACACAGAATGGTCAACAGATGTAAAATTATTTCCCTTATCATATAATTCACAACTTACGACAACTTTAGGAATGTCACCATATGAAATGGTTTCAATCAAAAGCCACGAAAACCAATTATGTTTACAGCAAATGCATAAAAAAATGCACAAAGTTATTGCCAACCAAACAAAGATTCAATTTGTTATAACCTACCTACACACACACATGAGGAAGATCATTTCCATCATCCACAAACTTTTAAATTAGCCTCCAGCACACATACCGAATGAATATTAAATAGAGATAAAAAACACAATGAAATGTACCAAAAAGTAACAAGGAAATTGTTACAAAGGCAAAACCTTAACAACCAAATTAATTCACGCTTTACACCAGCAACAGATTTAAAAATTAAAACATTTGTTTTAATACCTAACTTTAATACACAAAAAGGAATTCCTAAAAAATTTCAACCACTTCGAAAAGGACCATACCAAATAACTGCCAAACCCACTGACGTATCACAGATTCAACCAAAAAAGAAATTGTTCAACATCGTAACAATTTGTTACCTTTCTACCCAAAACAATACGCATTACGCGAATTAACTCAATTATATTCTTTTCAGGTTTAAAAATTATTGAAAATCATACAGAAAAAGAAACAAATGAACAAGACAACGTTTATCATGAAAAACAAAATCAAAAACAAACCACAAATCAGAACAAAAACGCAAGACCCAAAAATACCTCAAAAAGAAAAAAAACAGAAAAATGATAGAAAAAACTTTACCACAAGAACAAGTAGAAAAATCAGAACACAGAGAATCATCACAATTTAGAAATCAACCACCCAAAAATTACAAAACATTCATCCCACAATCTAAAATATTAAAGAAAGTTGAATTTCAAAAACAATTTTGATTTTAAAAAAATTAATAATTTTTACATTTCTAAATCATTTTGAACTTTCATATTTTCAAGATAACATGCTGAAGCATACGCAACAATTTTAGTTCAGATTCAGCCAATAGGATTCACTCAAATCCGTCAGCTTCTATATCTCTAACACCAACCTATTAGCCGTTAGATATTGAACTCCAGGCAAATCTATAACTATAACTTTACAACCTCCAGGTCAACAATAAGCAACCCGCTAAAATTTGACAACTAAAATAAATACCAACATAACATTACAACCCTCCCCTATCTAATAACGCAAAGATCAACAATATTTTCCCAACTCAGACCTCAAAAACCCTCCAACCAAAAATGGCGAATTAGCCTAAAGTCAAAAAGGACCATAATCATTTGGCCTAAAGTACAAATATTTCAAAAATACCCCGGATTATCAACCAAATAAAAACAAAGCTAAGAAAACCTCCCAAACACCATAAAATTAGCCCCCAACAATTTTTCACAAAACTCAACCCACTTGTCAAAAAACCAATAAATAATCCGACCACACTTGAATCTCGCCCCAGACAACAAAAAATATTCGACGAACGAATCATTTATTAATTGCTTTTCTCTCAAACAGTCAATATCTTAAAAAATACAATCTTAGATCTTCTCATAAAATTTTTCATTCTTTTTAAACTTTCGCTAATAATTTTGATTGATACTTTTGAAGCTTTGATAATCATTCTAATAATTTTTTGCAATATTTTTTAAATTTTCTTCTCCCTATTTGAAATATATCTCAAACTTTCCCAAATCATTGACCACAGTCACAGGTACGCTAATTAAAAATGTCTATTTAATTAATACGAACAATTTTTAGTAGAACAGATATTTTTTTACTATTTGTAATTTTTATCGCATTTTTATCATCCCTAATCATGACAATATGCAAATAAGTAGAAAAGGCAATAATCACATTCGCCTTAGCAACAATACTTTTAATTCTTTTCATCGAAGAATATTACAACAAACATTAATCTTCCCACTAGAAAAAATTTAATTGGACACATTTCCAAGATTGCTAACCAACCACCACAACATCAGTCTTCACCGACATCCTCCCAAGAAAACCCAGTCATACCCACAACTACTCAAAACCCCCAAACATCCACTCGAATTTCTTTCCAAGATAACCCGTACACTTTCGAAGAACGACACGCTCGCTTATCTGAACCACTAGAACCAGTACAGCGACAAGCACCCCTAAGTGAACCAACATATAATTTATACCCCCCATTACCACAAGATTTAAATAGAATAAGAAATATTAGTCAAAATCAAAATACAATCGAATTAAATAGACAAATTATACATCCACGAAGAAATAGGAATTTTCAAACCCCCAGAGTTCATTTCAATATACCCCAATCACCAGCAACAACTACTTCAGAAATTTTAAGTAGTACCTTACCAGAAACTCCCCCACTCCTTTCACAATGCAGCACCTCAAGTATACCCTCAGATTATTTAGGTTCAACACCAACATCTGAGCAAATACGTGAAAATCCCTTTAACCCCCCTAATCCCACCGCACGACTACCATATTGGGCAATACACCCATATACACAAGGTGAACTAAACTTGGTAAATGACCCAATAGATATTTCTTCTGATACAACACTATCATCACTACCAGAAACGTTATCACTCCCGTCAACACCATCATTAAGTTAAATTTCACCGACACTTTTCCCTTTAAATTTTCCAAATAACCTCGACGCTAGATATCGAGAACAATCATCATCAAATATCCCTTTACGATTAGATTGGAACAAATTTGTAGCACCTCCCCCATTACTTGGACAACATCAAGAAAGTAATCGACTCCACAGTTGGGCACTCAAAAGATTACAATATAGACAAGATATCCACGAAGATATTCGAGAAAACAATATTCAAATACTTCAACAAAATAGTCTCCAATTAAAATTTGAAAGCACGATCAAACCTAATAAAATTGTTCATCAACCCTACCCATTAAATCCACCAAATATAACAGCTCAATCGCTACCACCACCATTTATCACCACTGAAGTAATATACAAATACGATAGATATACGAAAAACACAATTGGTTACATAACATTTTATAACCCATACTCAGGATTATCATACACATGTATATTCTAAAAATATTAACATTTCAACACATCTTTTTTACAATATTTTCTGACCAAAACACAAATCCTTCTCCTCGCACAGGACCCCAGGATTTATTAG
Organism: Symsagittifera roscoffensis; assembly: GCF_963678635.1. Lineage (NCBI taxonomy): Eukaryota > Metazoa > Xenacoelomorpha > Acoela > Convolutidae > Symsagittifera > Symsagittifera roscoffensis. The sequence continues at coordinate 34,957,333 of NC_087063.1, read as the reverse complement.
TAACACAATATGATTGTGAAGAAAACGAACAAAAAACACTACACAGATATGCAATAAATCAAGTATCACAATGCGAAACAGAACCACAAGCTATAAAAACTACAAATGTAATAGCAACATTGTATTCAAAAGCCCGAGCAACAACAGTCACAGGATATAATATTACAGCAACGTTCTCCGAAAAGAAAGTACATTGTTCACAAATTTCCAACGGAAATAAGAACCGACTTGATCACGAATCATTTTACCAGAGTAATATTGATAGACTTTTACACCTAAGCCCTGACGATTGTAAAAACGAATTACTCAGACTAAATCTAACAAGAAATAAAAACACAGACAGAAAAATAGTAAATTTTCAAGTCTTTGCCGACTCTGTACATCAAGCAGAACTTGAACGATATCAAGGACATGTTATATTAGACGAAAAATATCCATATAACGGCGCACACGGAAGATTGACTTATGACATACACGATAAACACTGGATACCACACATTGGAATAAATGACCCTTCAAACTGCAAAACAGACACAAAAAATAAAGGATATCAAGAAATAATGTTTTTTGATTGGAAAATACATCTCGAAAAAATACAACTCACCATGATCTATCAAGGAATCAGATTACCCTGCAAAAATGATCAAGCTAATTGTGACCCTACAACAAGGACCCAAGCAACAATTGTTTGGTTTCCCGATGATACAAGCACAACATTTCAAGTAGCAAAAATACACGCTCGAATGATAAAGTTTCAAGAAAAATATTTTATTGAATCAATCCCACACGAACAAGTGAACCCATCTCGTAAACAAAGCACTGATTTGAAAAACATCCATGATATAGAAAATAAATTAACACGTTTTCAAGTCTATCACGAAACAGAATTTGAATGTAAATATAGCAATCCACTTTATAAAACACAATACTCTGAAATACTTGTCGAATACGAATAAGGTTTCGACATGACCACTGGAAGAATAAAATTTGACCCTTATGCCACAAGTCATCCCATTAACGAAGCAACATCATACGTCCCAGTTAACTTCTATAAAAGCAAAGGTCAACCTGGTGGAAAACTAAAACCATATGACAGTAAAAGCACACGTTTACAAGAATTATCACTTATGAATAGCACCTATTTTGGTAATATTCATTTTGATATCTACTTAAACATGAAATTAGACTATACAATTAGTAGAATTTTCCAAGAAATGTCACTTTCTGAATTAGAAACACTCCATCAACTATGCGAATTAGAACGAACACAAATCTTACAATCACTCGCATTAGCAGTACTAAAAATACCTTAAGCAGGATACTTATTATCAGGAAACAGATCAAATTTTCTTGACTACGAAGGAAACATTTTATGGTTTTATACTTGCACCAAAAAAGTATTACCATTATATGTTTTTGAAGACAAACGTTGTTATAAAAGAATCCCCATATTCTTTAAAAATAAATCACATTTTGTCGACACATTTTCCAAGCGAACGAACTTTTTAGATCTCGCAGTCTCATGTGGATCAAAAAATAGCCACAATGTCGTACAATTAAACCCTGACGAAGACAAATACTACCTACTTACACCGTATCCTACATTAATGCAACCACTCAAAAAGTTTTCACCCGAAAGCATCAGAGCTATCGCCCGTAATCCAAATATTGATTTACAATCAATTGGAATTTATTCTAAATCTGATATACAACATCTCATTAGAACACATTAATTTCAGGAATTATTAACACAAATGGACACAATACAACGCCAATCAATCGACCAGAATTTAAGAAAACTTGCCGAAACCGCAGGATTTGCAGATATTTATACACAAGACTACAGCGGATATTTTAAAGATATCAAATACTGCATATATTTAAACGGTAAAAAATATAGACAACAGAATATTTCACCTATAAATATTTTCAGTTTTGTCACCCTAAAGAACAAAACTCTAGCTTTTCTAGGATAGCCCTATTACATCTTAGAAAAATTAACTATCTTATACGCCATGTTTAATTTTATAGGATTTCTTTTCTCACTATTAAAAGGAATCTATAACACATGCGCTATACACACACAAGTAAACCGACAAGCAAGCGTAGCACGTATACTATTTGCAGGATTTTTTGGAATTTTTTCATCATCAATTAACAAAATACTTCTAGATGCACAAATAAAAGAATACAATACAAAAATATCCACAAGACCAAATACATATAACGAAGAACATAATAATGTAGATACAACACCTACAGCACCACAGATACCAACCCTACCACAAAACCATCCATTATCATTGGTTCCCCGAAATTTTCGAAACCTAGCAATCACAAATAACCCCAAACTTAGACCAAATACAACGCAAAGCCCTATTCAGCACATAATGAAAAATCATTCACAAAATGAAAATACATATGAACAAATTATAAAAAAACCTCACACCAGCTTTTTTCAATCTCAAAATAATCATTTTTTAGCCCACGATGAGCCGACAACTTGGATATCCCTCCATTGCTCAAATTCCCACCCAGCCAACCTACACACTCAAATCCCAATTATCCCACTTTTTGCTTTCCCAGCACCCGATTTTCCAATTATTACTCTCAAAATTTAATAACGGAAATGTAGAAACCCCCGACGAATTTGCAGAATCCGAACCATCTCCCTCTACCCAGACCCAGACCAACTCCTCACTTTTTTCGCAACCCCCTTTTCAACCCATCCAACCCACTCGACCATGCCCATCCTTTTCCACTCCTTCTTATGCTTCCCAAGTAACCCCAACCTATTCTCCATTTCATTCCGACAGATCACAAAATATCTCCCCAGATAACATCCAAATTTCCACAGAACTCGACAATTTTATAAATTTACAACAACAATTAATACACCCCAACACCCTTACAATACAGCAAATATCATCTACAATAACATCCTCAAACCGACCAAGTCCTACACCCTCTTCAGCTTACACTCCATCATTAGCACAATCATCCACATCCACCGAAACACCTACCAGTACTAACCGAGCTTATCGCACTTTTAAATAAAAGTTTCCAAATCACCCATTCCCAACCAAACCCGGAACAGCCCGCGATTATATAAATCACCCAGAACATACAAACACAAAAAATTTTCTTGAAATCACATTACCCTCATTTCCACAAGATACATTGAATACACACACCATCGCTAACGGTACACGCAATTTTGTTGATGAGCACGTTCTAATTCCAACACTCCATTGGACAGCTTATTATCATTATAATAACCCCCTCTGCCTACCATTAATTAATACTACTGAAAGTATCGAAAAAAATAAAAACATGTTATATAAACTAACCACAACACTAACACCTCGACAATTTACTTATGTTGTATATAAAAAGTTATTAAAAACATTCACCGCACCCCGAGCTAACGATTTTGCAATAGAATACTACGATCCTAATATCATCCGCCCTAATCACGATCAATTCTTAGATGAAGACCGCTTCGCAAACCCGCAACTAACAGAAAAATTTTTCATCAAAACATCATACGTATTTACACTTAAACTTTTTGATAGAAATCATGATCAAATTATTTCCGAATCATTAGTCGATATTCAAGCATATGAAAGCTTGTATGATAAATTTCAGTTATTTTCACTAACCTTTCACTTTCTTTCACCACAGGAACGCGATTTGCACTGTTCCCACGATCTTGTGTTACGCACTAAACAACACATACATATTATCGTTTTATACAAAATCATTTTGATTTGCACACTCCATTAAGACAACCTCACTATTATTTTCAGTTTCTTAACTCAGAATACACGTCACCATTTTTTCTAAATTTTACATATTGCATTAAAGATACTAAGCTACACGGCATCCTCCGCAACTATGACCCAGTTACCCAAATGTATATATTTTGTCCCATCACGAAGACATTCAGCGCCGAAGAATCAAGACCCTTCCTTATCCCGCATGAATTTATCACACCTATTGAAATACCCATATTAGAATTCATTCACAATACTAAATATAATCATAAAATATATAACCTCATCCAAAACACACCTTACGAGTTTGCAGTAGGCACAGAAGAACTAAACACCATTAAGGCACTTCAACTGCTTTGGCCACTGCTACAAACTAAAAACATCATACGCATACTAGCCAAGTTACTAACAACATTGGACATGATTCACGACATCTTCCCCACGGCTTTTTCCCAGAAGACTAAGGTAACTATGAATTAAAATACTTTTAACTAATAAATTCAAATGTAAACTAACCATTTTTTATCAATGTTTGATTTTTTTTAGTCTTCACATCACAATCATCTACAAAACAGAAAAAGACAAATAAAAAAACAAACTTGTTAAATTATATTCAAAAATTAATCTTTAGCACTAAATAATGTTGTAAATTTCATACCCGTTGTAGTAATTTCATATATAAATTATTTCCCCACGAAGCAGTAAAATTAAAATACAATGAAAATTTATAATTTTAAACTTCACCAAAACGCAGTAAAAGTCAAACTCAATGCAATAAATTCATAAAATGAGAAAGCAGTACTAACCTTTTCAATATTTTCATTCATTCGCACAAGAATTCTATCCAAACTCGCACAACTCGCCCACGAAGAATTGTTTAAATACTGTTTTTAAGTTTCAAGCTTTCACTATAAACAACTCTAATACACGATAACAAGTTTCAAACTTTCCTTTAACCCGGTTGGAAAGGAATTATTTATTAAACCAAATTAACCAACGCAGCTTACTAAACACACAAATCATAAAATAACAGCAAGACTAAGAAACGAAAACCAACGGTACCCAAGACGGATTAACCCAGCTTAAAACTGGATAATTTATTCTTTTGAAGACTATTATAAAGCCTAAGAAAGAAATAATAAAACACAAAAAAGTCGCAAGACAAACCCATACCAAAAAGAACTTGATTTTTGAAAAAAGGACACAACCAAAGTAACATAAGAAACACCAACATAAAACCAACAAAAAACGTTATCACAAAACAGGACCTCTCAAAGAAACAGCAGGCAATCATACTTCCACCTCTGGCCTAACCCACCAGAGAAGGACGTCCTGAGCATGCTCTATAGCCGGCCTAACCCACCGCGCTACATCCACGCTTTGTGACCACACTTCTATTTTTAATAAGAGTTACTCAAGGGCGAGTAACTCTTCCAAATAACTGAACTAAAACAAAACGCTTTTGTGAAAACGACTAACTAAATTCATGACTAAAAAACCAAATTAACATAAATTTATAAAATGTAAATCATACTTTGCAGTATATAGATCATACACAACAACAAAGACGAACATCCACAGACTAAATGATCCCATCATACTCGCACAAAAGAATGGCTAAACACAACCGACATGTCGTCCACAATCACGACTCAAAGGATTTAGAGTACGACTTGACTTCGCAGAAAAGGACTTCATTGAACTAGACCTCGACGCTCAAGTATACGTACAGATCCGAGTTACAAGGCATACCTTCCAAACACGATCTTCACGCCATTCCCAGACGAGGCTACACACAAAACAGTCCTCTACTAATACAGAAAAACCTGACATAGCAAACCATCTTGAAATCGGATTGATTTCATTGGGGATCACAGTCGTTGTCAAATGACGAAACAATAACTTCCTATCCCTGATTCCAGCGTCCTGGAACGTTCTTCCTCAAGAGGAACCGGATAAGATATTGTTGTTCGCCAAATACCAACGATTCATCATCCATCCTTCAAATTGCAGAGAAGAAAGATAGTTCTTAAAAACTCTGTAAAACCCGGATGGGTGGAACCTGATCTAAACTACATTTTATTATTGGATAAATTAGATATTTTACCACTGTAAAATATTTAATATTAACCAATCATGATCCATCTAACTAACAATCCACTTATTTGTAAGTGCTGAAATTACTTGTAATTTCAGCACCAGAGAGATTTGAATTTAACTTAGAAATTAGTTGCCTCTCCAAGAGAACTTCAGCTGCCGCAATAAGCCAGTATACTCTAGATCTTTTGAGCCTAGCAGAGACTAGTTAAACACCCTGAGACTAGTAGATATAAGAGTAAGATTGGGATCGGTATTAGACCAATAAGTTGCGCGAATCTATCCGGCCGAAAATAAGATAGCGTGACGAGCAGACGGTGTACCCTATCCGAAATTACTCTATGAGTTAACCGAAAGGATCTAACTCAAAATACTCAATTAAACGGGCTGTAAATTGCCATCGCATATATCCATGACCGGCAAGCCCTCGGCAACGTTGGAAAACGACTGGCGCAATCTTTGTGGTTCTCTCCCAAATGTTTTTTAGTGCTTTTTAATGGTTTGTTTGGTTCTATTGATCATTGCGGTTCCTTGAGAATGATATGACTAAGCTTATTCTGATAATTCCGGTCAAGAACAAAAATTTTTGGTAAAAAAAATCCATTTTCTATGTGAAGAAGCGCAGGACAGACACAAAGTGATCTAAAACCCATCAATACTTTTGCTCTTGTCTTTGCTTCTTGATTAGATGACGGACGTTAAAGCCTCGTACTTTCTCGAGAACTGTTTTCCAATAGAAAGAATTTACTTGAACATACTTCAGGTACCTATGATCAAACACTCATCAGATGGGATGACCTTTATTAAAATCATATGATATTGTGCTGTTTCTGGAGTTTCTATTTCAAAATACCTACAGTGCTGATTTAAATTATCCGGACAAATCGAACAAAACTTGAATTTTCAAACGCGTTTTTCTCAAATTGGGTTAAGATTAGACAAAAAGTGAAGAGAACAAAAGTTGCTTAGAATTTCACCAGAATTAATATGGTGCCATTTTTTCTCCGAAATTCTCAACAAAAATTTTACCCCAAAAATGGGTCATTTTGACTTTTTTCAAATAATCAAGAATTACGCTGAAACTACTTTGTTAATTGATACAAAAATTATATCACAGGAAGCCTCTTACGCAGCTCAACAAAGTATAAGAAGGGTTAAATCTCCAAAAATTTGCGCAAATTGTTTAAAATTTTTTTTTAAGCAAAAGTTCTGGGTTTTATATAGTAAAAATCACATTTACTGATATCAAGTGAAAACTTTTTCTCTTATACTGGTTTTTGGAGATTTAACCCTTCTTATACTTTGTTGAGCTGCGTAAGAGGCTTCCTGTGATATAATTTTTGTATCAATTAACAAAGTAGTTTCAGCGTAATTCTTGATTATTTGAAAAAAGTCAAAATGACCCATTTTTGGGGTAAAATTTTGGTTGAGAATTTCGGAGAAAAAATGGCACCATATTAATTCTGGTGAAATTCTTAGCAACTTTTGTTCTCTTCACTTTTTGTCTAATCTTAACCCAATTTGAGAAAAACGCGTTTGAAAATTCAAGTTTTGTTCGTTTTGTCCGGATAATTTAAATCACTGTATTTTTTAATAACTAAAAAGATCAGTTTTCACTGTAAAGAAAAGTAGGACAGCCAAAACGCAAAATACAGTTGTCCACAAATGCTTATGCGAATCACTTTGCTTCTTGATTAGATAAAAAAAACTTCGGACTAATTTGAGTACTGCCATCTAATAAGAAGAATAGACTTCTTAATTCCGGCTGAGGTTTCATCATATTCAACACAATTTGCCATAATGATTGGCTCGTTTTCCATGTCTGCAGGAAATGTACTTATTTCTGACTGGGTTTTTTTCAAGTTTTCAAGTTTCACTCTTTAGCACTGTTTCCCTAATTTTGTTGCTGGTTTTTTTAGCCGATATATTGGTTCTTGCGTTCATTGATATATTTTTGCTTATAATCCAAAATGCCCGAAAAATGTATGAAACAAAATGAGAACTTCTTCCATAACTTCGTTCAAAGCAATGTCGTTTGATTTAGCAGGTACAACTCTTTTGTAAGTTTCTCCTGTTTAATTTGTCCTTTTCAATGAGCAATTTTTAGTAACCTAAACAGATTTTCCACAGCGCTTTTGACGCACTAGTCATTTGTTTCGTGATGTTTTTTCTTTGATTTGTATCCTACCTTTTTGACGTTTATCAATCTTTGAATTTCAATTCTACCGTTTGTAGCTCTGAGTTGAGGGCTTTTAGCACTGGTTCCGAAATACTTTTCCAACAATTTGTTATTTTTCTAATTAGCTGTTGCAGCTGTAGCTGTTGGTTTTTCTCAGTAAACTGTCGCCATGTGAAGACGGGACCCTGCTTTTTTGAAATTGCATTTGCCCCAGTTTATCCGACGACCTAGCACTCATTTCCTCGCGTTTTTTGATTGTATAGAGCCAAATTATTGATCTGTAATTAAAAAATAGTTTTGCCCAAAAAATAGTTAAAGCGTGAGATATACGATGAGCACAATTTTCGTTTGGTTGCCGAATCATTCCGCTATCTTTATTTTGTTGTTCTGCAGATATGGGCAATGAATCGATAACCTTCATATTGCTTTGTGATCAAGATGACCCTCTAACGAACCGTCCTTTGTTAGAATATACACATCCCTGTCATTAAAGTATCCCAATTCAGTTTTTGATTCAGTTTTAATTGCTATCTTTTTTACACTGTGAGTTTAAGATTAAATTTATTGATATTAAAACTTTCAAAGTCGTCTCTATAATAGATTCTACAAGATAGATCAATTTTTGCGTAAATTAGATTAATATTCGAATTAATGTGAACAGATAAATCTGACATAATCCCTGGTTAGCGCGTTTTTCATTTATCATACAATTTGCTACGAAACAGGGTTCCAGCTTTCTCATGTCGATTTTTCTACACCTGCCAATCAATCTTGTCAGAAAGATACCAAAACTTTGCTCTCGTCTGACAAAACGAGTAACTCAATGTCAAACAAATTTTATGGTTGTTTGATTTTTCCCGACAAAAAATGGTATACCTGATGTCAAAAACCTTGATGAGTTAGTCAAAATTATTCCGATTATGACCATGACCCTTAACAAAAAAAAGCAGGAACTTCAATAATAACCGCTTTACATCTTCATTTATTTTCTAATTACAAAGCTTGCTATCGTTAACGTTATGTGTTTCATTTGTGAAGTAAAAATCAAAATGCAATTCACTCACGACTTACAGTATCTTATTTGGGTCATCTGTAACTGTCCTAGCAATATTTTTATACATTTTAGACCTGCTATGGGCAGATAACAATCACGCCTTTTGTTGCACAATTATCAGAACCAAAGTTTTTCCTATATGTCTCTATAACTTCCCCGAGTTTTTATAACAGTTTTTGATATAAAATTTTGAGCAGACCTCATTTTCCAGCATTTTTTCCAAAAAACACTCTCCTATTGCATTTTAGTTTTCATTGATTTTTTCTTGGGTAACAACTTTAAGGGGAATTTACATATCAAGAACTTTCTCCATATTTTAACAGTTTCACCGAAATGTTCTCAGGATTGCAGCGTCGACGAACCTTTATTGTTCAAATTTGGCTGGCTGCATTCAAAAAGAACTTTGTATTGTAGTTCTCGAATCACTCATGGCTCGCTCTTGCTGTATATGCTGTATAGTTTATAAGGACAGTATCAATTGCCTCTTCAAGTGAAAAATTTGCATCAAAGCTTTTTAAATTCATAAAAATACTTTTTTCGTCAAAATATAAGTTCGTTTTCTCTGTTTTTTCTCTCGTTGCTTCAAAGTTTGCCTCCTCATTTTTATGAAAAAGTTTAGTCAATGTTTTTTCGAAGTTTTGAATGAACTTCCAGGGAAGAGAGGACAGCTACGGTGTAACGTTTTTGTTTGCTTTAGCCAACCCATACAGTCGTGTCGGTTAACAGTCAGTTGAACTCATCCCAGCGTACTCCTTAAGATGATATGGCAAGAGATTTTTTCAATAATGTGTAACTGCAACTTTGTGCTGATCGATTTGTTTAAATGTGACACCAGTTGGTTTGCCAATGATCTGATAGGGTTTTTTCCTAGGGGTGGTAGTTTTTCCAATGTTCCTCTGTAAATTTTGAATTTTGGAATGAGATCGGGTGTTCCAGTTTTTAAATCCAACGCTGGTGTAAAACGTGAGTTTAATTGTGACTGAAAATTTGTCTTTGAAATAATTTCTTTGCTATTTTCTGATATATTTCTTTTCTCTCTCTCTCTATTCAAAATCCATTCCGTGTGCGTACCAGAAGCTAGTTTAAAAACATGTGGGTGGTGAAAATGATTGTCATCGTGGATATAAATCAAAATTTTTCTCATCCTTTTTGTTTTTAGCCGTTAAGTTTTGCTTAGATTTTGTCATTTATAAGTACAAATGAGTCACTTAATTTTTCCTGTTTCGGAAACCAGCTTGACTCTAGTAATTGTGTCGTTTTTGTTTCTCATGTTTGTTTTTATCTGAACTCTAATGAATATCCTTTAAAATTTTTACCACCAATAGTCGGTTGCTTTTTGAGATTATTTTTAGTTTTTATATTCCAAATTATTTTTAAAGTCTGACGTAATTACGTCAAAAAGGTCATGTAATTTCAGTTCCGTCTAAAAAAAGTTCTATATCTGCTAAAAGTCGACTTTTTGAGTTTATCTAGGACTAAAGGCTAAGACCCATTGACAAGATTTCCTCATTCGGTCTAGGCAATTTATTGTCTTTTACTAACTTGCTTTTTGATGTATCTTTCTTGTGGTTCTGTTTTGTTTTTCAACTGATAATTCCAACTCTTGTCACTTTTTTTCTCCCGACCATGCCCTTTGCCTTGCTCAAGTCTTTGGCTTTCTTCTTTTGCCCAAACCATTTATATTCTAATTTGCTAAGTTACAAATTATAAACCATTTGGTCTAAGAAAACCCATTCTCGAGTACGTTGCAAACATTTAGGTTTTATGTCAGTATCTAAGCTTCCACTCAGATACTTATCTAAAACCTGTCTTTTACTAAGATTTTTCGAGTATTTTGCTCAGAGTTTCAAAGTATTTGATTAGTTTGACCTAGTTTTTACAAAAAAAGTATTCTTCTGAGTGGAAATCTCAGTAACACTACTGATAATTGCATAGAGTTAATTGCTCTGCTGCACAGGAGAAAAAAAGGCATCGCGAAGGCAACCCCAAAGTCAACCGACCTGATTGTGTAGAGGGCTTGATATTCTTCCGCTTTCAATCGGTAGCCTCCGGCTTCACCCCTCAGTTTACTTTTCTCGAGTATACTGACCGAACTTCTGTCTCTGTTCATTTTTTTCGATCAATTTTAGCCTGGTATAGCTGTGATTTGAATCAACTTAGATTCTAAGAATGCGAGGTAATCCAGGAACTATAAAATGAGAAGAAAGAATCAGAAAACGTAGCAAATGCAAGTGAAGTGGTAAATTGTAAGCTAGACGCAAAATGAGCCCATCAATCACATTCTATCTAAGTCAGAGAGATAAGCTCAACATTATCAAGCTCAAAACAAGGGTTACAAACCAGCCTGGGAAGCCCTCTGAGAGACACGATAGACTCTTCAGAAACTTGTGTTTTGGGTCAGTTGGATGATGATGCAATTTATTAAATGAACAAGAGTGTGGTTAAATTTCCCACCAAAAAATCATGTTCTTGGTACTGTATTGGGCTTCTTTTTACTTGCTGCTGTTGAGAAATTTTGTGAGATAATATAATAATATAATAAATTGTTCCCAAACGATATCTAGTTACCAAGTTATTTATAAGAATTTATAAATACAAATTAGAATCGTTCGGGAGAACACCATTAAGCCAACAAGGCCCGTTTTCAGGAGTCTCATTAAGCGGAGAACAAAAAAAAGTACTTAAATTCTTTAATCCAATGCAATGGATTTTCTACCGGTAACCATTTTTTAAACGTAAAACCTCTTTTTTCGCACCTTTAAACCATTCTCTATAAAAAAATTAATTTAGTTTTCTCAGGTAGTCTTTTCTACCCATAACTTAGAAACCAACAGAAACAAGTTCTACTTATTGATCAATAAAAAGTCTCAAAGCATGCCCAGTAAAATCGTGTTTCCTAGAATGTAATTATCCAAAAATTTACGATTAAAACTATTTAATTGAAACCGAGAAGCCCCTTTCAAGAAATTGACCCAGGTGGGAAAAAAATTTATTACGAAGTTGAACATTTTTCTAATTTTAGGTGTAATCGACCCTCTGTTGAGTTTATTTCTGTTTATAGCTAACTTTTGATTTGTTTTTCGCTTTGAAAATATCACGTTCAATTCTTGTTCAGTAACAGAATATCTCAAGGTTTCAACTTGGCACTCTTTTCGAATAATTTTTCCGGTTAATTTCAGAACTTCGTAAGCAAAAAATTCTCTTACGGTATATATTTTATTATCATGCATTATTTCAGTGATTGAATCCATCCTGTGTTTATAAAAAATTATTCTGATTAGCCTTCTGATTTTCATTTCCAGTTCGAATAGTTTGGTTTTGTCGGTATTTGCATAAACTAAAACTCCATATTGGATGATTATTTGCACGTAACTTTTATACGCAAATATTAATTGCTGTCCAGTTAGAAACTTTCTCAATTGAAAAAACACTCCACAGAATTGCAAAATTTTGTTCTTTACTTTATCAATATGCTGATGAAAATTCAATTTACAGTCAAAGAGAATTCCAAGATATTTAAAACATTCAACATCTTCTATTTGGGTGTCATTTAAAAAATAATTTACTGGTCGTTCTTCAGTTTTCGTGCTCCGACAGTATCTCATGGTCTTGGTTTTTTTGACATTCAGTGTCAGTTTGTTCTTGTCTAACCAATCATTTACTTCAAGCAAAACTGATCTATGTGCAAAAGCAATATAGTTTTTGTTGTTTGTGGATTTCAGAACAGTGTCATCAGCATACAAAAGTACCCCTGTGTTTTTGTGGCTATTTGTAGATCGTTTATGTATAATATGAACAAAAGTGGGCCAAGGATAGATCCTTGAGGTACACCAAAGGATACCAGTTTAAGTTCGGTCTTAAAAGAGTTAGTTTCAATGTACTGATAGCGATTGTCAAGGTAAGACTCCAATAGATTTAAGACAGGCCCTCTGAATCCCATTTGTTCCAACTTTATTAACAGATTAGAGTGATCAACTGTGTCAAAAGCCTTTGTGATGGAAGCGCTTGTGATAAAAAACTATGTGAGATGGAAGCGCTTGTGAGATTTGACAGAAAAACTATGTAAGATGGAAGCGCTTGCTAAACCGTATGCTGAAAGAATGTGCAGTCAAAACAGCAACACAGCAGAAAAAAATCCCACAAACGGTTTTGTCATGAACCTTGCAACACACATCAATAATGAGTAGCTTCCTATGAAAAAGAAGAACGAGATCAGTAAGTTATTCACTTTCAACTAACTTGACGACAACCAGAGGGGGGGGGCAGTCGACTAGTTAATAATATTTGGCAAAAATTCACAAACAGGGGACGCCGTTCCAATTGTTTATTTTACTGCCTGGTAATTCTTCGATGTGATTTGGTAATTTTCTTTGATGTGATTTGTTTGTACAGAATTATCTCGCTCAAAAAAAATTGAAAGACCGCTTCGAAACTTCAGGAAGGAGGCCACATCTCATGATTTGGCACGCAAGATAAAAAAAATAAAATGATCGAAGCTGACAGAAGGTAAAATTATCTTTTTTTGCTCTATTTTGTGATATATTGAAATAGACGATACAGCAATGGGCGCAACCAAAGCTGTCTGCTTTGGCATTTTTTAGTCAAATGAACAAAAAAAACTCTTTTAAAGTTCAATTGAAAAAAAAACTTCAATTGAAAAAGAACTGTCAGCCTTCAATTTCAGTAAACAGTGAACTATAGATCACAATTGGTTTGATGCAAAGCTCTTCGAATTGTAATCACGTAGGCTGTGGAATTTGTACTAATAAACAAATTTTTTTGTCATAATCAAGTTTTGCAGGGCATGTCTAGAAGAACGTGAAAGAGACAAATCTGAAATATGAGTTAGGGTTTTTCATTATGTAGATGAATCTGTGAGAACGATGAGTGGACAAGCAAAGTTTGTCTTACGCGCAGCAAAAATCACGCCCAAAAACCTGCAGTTTACTATTGAAAAACTTGAAGACCAAGGGAAATGGATCAAACATGCAACACTCATAAGCTACTCACGCTGTTAGAATCATTGCCAGCATGGAGGCAGCGTTCCGTGATGAACACAATCGAGGTGGTCAGGGGCAACACAATAAATTTATATGGTAGTCTATGGAAAAAACAAGGTTAAAAATTTCATATGATGGGACCTGTTTGTTTAAAAGTTTTTGGTTAAACGAAAACCTAAAATGAAAAAACCAAAAAAATTATCAAATTGTTTTTTTAAAATGATTGTTATCAAGGTAAATTTTACGCTGCAGCAGTTGTTTGATAGTAATTGGTGTATTTAGTAAATGTGGTCTATGATTTACAAACATTAAAAGAACTACTGTTTTTAAATATATGTCTGCTACAGGCCACACAGGTACAGTACGTATAGTCAAATCATTTCATCCGTGTTTTAAGCTGAAAAATGGGAAGTTCAGGGCAAGATAAATATGGTTTATTGAACCGATGTAACTGTGAAAGCGATTTGAACAAAACTTTTGACGAGATGTTAGAATTATGCATTCAATTACTATCCAATTTCTATGTGCTGAGTGATCAATTATTTAAATAATGTATCGGTTTGAGGGCTGTCTGACCCTTTTTAATGTTTCTTTTTCTTCCTTTGTCTTTTATTCATCACCTCACTACTCAAACTTTTCAATCTTTATTTTAGTCATGAATCATACTAGTCTTGAAACACATCACCGTTGATTTATCAAAGAAATTTCGAGAAACAAAGATAGTCAGTCAGCAGTCGCGCTGTCTCCACCTCAGTCGTAAATGGCTGAGTTTGGTCACGCCGTTCGCGCCTTCTCATCTTTAGTCACTAAAATCGCGAATGAGTTTTTCGGTCGCGAAAGTTTGTAAATTGAAAACTTTGATTGCGATAGTCTGGAAATCGCAAGTATGGATCAAAACATTTTGGTCGCGCCGTCTCCGTCTCAGTCACGAAAGTCGCAACGAATAATTGTGGTCGCGAAAGTCTGAATATGCCTAAATTTATCTGCGAATGTCTGGGCATGCCAAAGATTTGTCGCGAAAGCCTGGACTTGAGTCGCGGACCTGGACCCGGGAAGCTACTAGTCATGAATCATACTCCTCTTTGAAATGGATTCAGGCGTCGGATACCTCACGTAACTGGCAGGCGTAAGAGAATCACTTTAAAGTACCAAACACTTTTTGGTTTGGGTTTTTGATTCCACAGCGCCGTCAGTCTGCCAGTATCTGCAAGACCAGGTTTGATCTTATGAATGTATAGTCTGTCGAAGGTCCGTCTAGAAATTTCCGTGAAAGGTGGAAAGACGAGAGGCGAAAATTTTGTTGACTTTTTTTTATAAGTCGACCAATTAAATTTTCTCAACTCTCTTAAAACAGTGAGAAGGCTTGTCAGAACTTAATGTGTTACAGACCAATTTTTGACAAAAAAAATCAAAACCGCCATTTTTAGGCATTTTGTGAAGAAAGCTGATAAAAAGGAGTTTTCTGTCGCGCACTATCACCATAAAATTTCTACATTATAATTTGAAAAGATGTCTCTACAAAAACTGGGGCTAGTCCGCTTAAAAATCTGATACTTTTTTGGTTGGTTGAGATAGTCAAGCTCACTGGGGACCGGCATTCGCCTAATCTCCTTAAGCCCGGTATACTGTATCTTCTTTAATGTTTTTATCAGAACATAATTAAATGCTGGCGAATTGGTTAAAAGCTACCAACTATTTAGTTACGACGAGATATGAGAAACAAGATATGGTATGAAATGTAGTTGAAATTGAACTAATCATGAATGAGGGCTCAGTTATACAATAGCTCAATGCCGTTTATCCATTGTTTCTGAAATTAAGATGAGCCTGAATATCAGCTCCATCGAATTTTCCAGCTCCTCAATTTTTTCAAGGGCGCTTTTATCTCCTCGATCTGCTATGGAGGAAGCCCCAGGCTCTGGCGGCCAAAATTGGAAAAGACACGTTTCCATAACTTAACACTGATGTAAACTTTCCTGAATGTTATTTCATAAAATCATTACTTCTACAAAAAAAACAGTGTTTTGCAACCACATTTAGTGCAGCAGCAACGAGCCGCGACCTAATGTAATTATATCTAAAAGTAAACAGCACCTTTGAGACATTATCAGATTATAAACCTGATATGAATTTCTTAGTCTCATTAATATTTCCCTGACTTTTAAAACAAAGTCCTTGCCTCAATACTCGAGCATTTTTATGAGCCTCGTTGCCGCTATTGCCTCTTGTAATTCTGGCTCGCAACTATATTACCATTTTTGATTGATAACTTGTCACTTCACGAGTAATGCCAGACTTCATTGACATCTAATCAATACTTGGACACAATAGATTGGACAGGCGCCCCTTGGAGCTATTTTTGCCTCAAAGTTGGATCGATTACGTGCCACCTTGTGCCAGTAACTTTGCCCCACTTTTCTTCACTATTATTTGCCCACTCCAACAGTTTTCTGCAATAAATTAGCTTCAAAAAATTGATTCCGAGTCTTACCATATGTAAACTTAAGTTTATAGAAAATCAGTAAAAGCGTGAGCGGATTTTTGTGAGAGGGAAGTAAGCAATTTCAAAAATATTCATCGAAAACATCTGTCGCAAGATCACTTTAAAAAAACTGTAAGCAAGATCAACTTCAAAAAATCATTACAGCAAAGTTGGGCAAATTTGGTAATAAATTAGTGCCAAGACGCCTTCAGAGTTTTTGCTTTGTTATTGGGCAAGGAGACTTTTTCGGGAAGCTGCACCTATTTTTTCACTAATAAACTATAATAAGCGAGCCTCTTTTTCCATTAATAAACGAGCTTTTTTTTATCTGCAAGACATGTTAGTATTGACATATTATTAAAAGTACGTGATCGTTTTTTTCCAGAATTTGATTTAGGGAGTTAAGGTCTACAGGAATCTGCTACGAAACAATCTAAATCTGCTAGTTATATTATGTGTGTTACATAATTAAGTTTATTTTTGTGCCAAACTTGTTTAATCAGAGTTTTCAAACATTTGTATAAACCAAATAGCCATCAAGTTCATCATGAATTCGATGTTTCATCATCTGCGCTCCACAATCCAGAATTTTTGAAATCATTTTATTCGAAAAAAAACTGATACCAGATTTGCTTACTTCGCTAACATGCTGCTTAAGTGATTATTAGTATTTTGAATGAAGTAAATCAAAATTTAAATCTACTCACCAGAACAGTCGCTTTTTGCACTGCAACTGTCACAAAATGTTGCGACAATGTTAAAAAAAATGAAAAATTAAACGTTATTACCAAAAAATGTCCTAGAAGTTTTGAAATTTTTATGCCGTTTTCGGGTAGTGACTAGGAATTGAAATTGATCTCCAAATTAGCCAATCTTAGCCTGAAAATGGCTCAAAAACTCTACTAAAAACCTAAAGCAATAGAAACTATCCAACTCTATAAATAGGTCTGAGAAACGAAAACAGAAGACCAGTTGAATAGCTAATTGCAACCAAACTTGCTTTCAGTCGATGCATTTTGGGCTTTCATTGAGTTAATTAAATTCCGCGAAAAAATGGCATTCGAAACAAGAAACTCAAAGCAAAATTTCTGCTCAATGATTAATAGACCACATGTTTTACTATAAACAACTTGAATTTTAGCAGAATTACAAGACTCATTTCTCTTCTAAGTTGAAATGATTGACAACTTAATTCTAAACCAACTAGCCAATAGGAAACTAGCGCCCTATCGGCTGATCGAAAAACGCGCGGAAAATAAGGCGACAAAATAGTTCAACCAATAGCTCAATTGCATTCCAATCATTTCATTCGTTAAATAAGCGATCAAATACTCAAATCTCATTTAAGTCTGAAGTCAAATCATTCGCTCACAACTCAGTTTCGAAATCAGTCAGACACACATAATCGGAAAACTCACTCAATAAAATACCAGAAAAAACACAACGAGAGACAGCCAGATATAATGAAAAAACGGAATATGAAAGAATTTACGGGAGGTATTATACTAAAAGAGCAGAAGGGAGAACGAATATCACCAGCAGAGAACACAAACAAGAACCAATGGCAAGGAGAATTAGACCGAGAGGAGAGCCTGTCTGACCGCCGTTGTCACAAACGACCACCAAACAAGACAAGAAACAATCAGTCACCATAAAGGACGCAAGAGAAAATATAAAGCGAAAACCAGCAACTTTCCCAAAAATAGTGTTCGACGATTTGACGGAAGGACCCAGTAAGAAAACGCCTCCAATCAGGAAGGTAAATTCAACAACATCCACTCAAACAACAACAGTGCCAGTCAATGCAATCATCCAAACGGACCTTTCAATAGAAACAAAGGAGACATAT
Source organism: Symsagittifera roscoffensis (assembly GCF_963678635.1). Classification (NCBI taxonomy): domain Eukaryota; kingdom Metazoa; phylum Xenacoelomorpha; order Acoela; family Convolutidae; genus Symsagittifera; species Symsagittifera roscoffensis. The sequence goes on along the minus strand of NC_087063.1, from coordinate 34,938,896 downwards.
GAATACTGCGTAAACCGCGTGGACCCTAACATCATGATACAGGAAGAAACACAACCGAACAATGAGCCAACCACTATGTCAACAACTCAATTGGAGGCCAGCCACGCACTCATTGTAAACGAAATTGTCGCCGCATGTGACAGTGAGACTAACACAGAAGAAGAGGATACACCTCTATATAAGAAAAATCTGCAAAAAGTCCTGGGGGTGAACTTCATTGCCGCAGTAACCCGAAAATATAAAAATCTAAGACCACTTGTCAACTTTGTAAGAAAACGGGACTGAGACGCTCTAAAGTTTTTTGGCCAGTCTTTTGGCCAGTACTGGTACAAAATACGGAACCGATTGAACGTGAAGGATGATTGTCTACTCATCGACGAACGCATAGTTCTGCCAACACAACTTAGACAAACAGCACTGGACAGTCTGCATCTCACTCAACCCGGATCTGCGGCCATGCTGGATTTTTGCCAAAACATTCGGTTCCCTCATATACACAGGAAATAGTACAAATGGCTCAAAGATGTCGAGAATGTACACAACAAGGTAAAAACTTAAAACCAATTATTGGTAAACAACATTCATTCCAAATGGAACCACTAGTTAAACCAAATGATAAGGTCCAACTGGGTTTTGCGGGACCGCTCTCTGACGAGGTAAATAAAGACGCGTACATTTTAGTGTCAGTAGAAAAACGGTCACCATTTCCAACGGCTAAGTAGTTTCAAACACAACAGCAGACGTTGCATTAAAACTTAAGCAACGATACATTTAAAATAATGGGGTAACCCGCCGCTTAAACTGTGATCAAGCTCAAACGTTTCGCGCTAAAAGATTTCATTTATTCTGCAAATCAAGTAACATAAAACTCCTATTCGCCCCGGTGGATAATCAAAGATCTATAGGTGTCGTGGAATGATTAATACAAGCACTGAAAAGGCAACTCGGGGTCATGAAAATTGATCCAAATATTACATCATTCAAAATTGCATCGAGCGTGGCAGAAATAATTAAAACGTTACGAATAACTCCACAAGGAGTGACAAAAACCACACCTTTTGAAGCGCATATGGGCAGAAAAGCTAACACACCACTGTCAAACATAACAACAAATAGTTCATCATATAATTTAAATTGGGAGAACGCTAAACACGCTTGTTTAGATATGAAAAACCTGATACACTCGCAAATCCCAGCGGAAATAATGCACGATCTGCAGAGGTGATGCGACGATGAATTGAGCATCAAACGCAGGATACATGAGCCCATTGCTGCCGCATTAATTTTCACTGAGGCAGCGATGACCGCTCTGAGGCAGCGATTTTCACTGAGGCAGCGATGTACATTAATTTTCACTGAGTACGATCTGAATAAAAGCAAAAAGCTGTTGTCAAAACCGATTAAAGAGAGTTTTGTAAGGAGGATGGCATGCGACACTGAGTCAAATGCTTTCTTAAAGTCGAGATTTAACACCAGTTGCTCCACATTGTCGTCGAAGTTCGAATAGACTTTATCAAAAAAAGTCAGGGTTTGCGTGATACAAAAATGACCTTAGCGAAAGCCATGTTGCTTGCTGTTAAGTTCAAGGCTTACTTGATCATAGATAAAATTAAATAAAAATCTTTCAAAAATTAATGACAACCGTGGTAAATTCGAGATTGGGAGAAAAATTAACGACAACCGTGGTAAAGTCGAGATTGGCAAGTTGTGTGCTCCTCTTTATGAATTGGAGATATATGTGCAGTTTTTCAAAAATTGGGCCGAGAACAAGAATCAAGGATTCCTCTAAATAAAAGATAGACGAATGGGACCGTGTAAACTGAGTTGCGGTTGAAGACAAAACTTGGAATTTTACCACAGACACTGAAACCTTTATTAGGAACTGCGGCAAGATACTTTGTTATAATCTCAACGTTAACGTCAATTTTTTAAGAAAAATTTTGGGCGAATCAGTTGGTTGATCAATTTGACTTTCTCAAAATCATTACTAGCGTTATTGTCATCCCAATATATAATTGAGGGAAACGTTTTTGCACTGTTCAAGTTTTTAAATAATGGAAAAGCTTCCTTGGTTGTCAAAAAAACCAGTTTTCTGAAGAAGCACTGTTTCATCTAATTCTAAAAAACTTTTTACATTGGCGCTAGAAAAGGAAAGATTAAACTTAAGGTATAAAAGGATACACCATCAAACTGACTAAATAATAAAAAAGAAAATCGAACAAGTAGCAAGAAAGAACTAGATTGGCTATGAAAAAAAATCCAAAAACATTTGAACAAAAATGCAAAACTATCGATAGGAGAATTCTAACTTACAAACCACATACGGCGTGGGTCCAAACAAAAGGAAAACAACCACGGTTACTAAGAAACAGTGGTTTTGCATTCGTACCTAACCCTCTAATACATGTTCTATGTGGCCTCTCAACACCCAGCGACTATGTGGCATATAAATCCGCTCGGAGAACAGGACCTTGTTTACGTTTTTTAGATATAGAAAACCCGAGTGCACCACGACACCCAATGTTTAAAGAGGACGCAACAAAACAGCCATCGAAGTGGAAGGCAACCGGAAAAAAGAACTGGGGGACGACCGGCACCAAGAACGCCAACAAGAGGAATGGAATTCCAGTCGGATCAACGACGTGAAAAAGAGAGTGCTGCCACATCAGGATCATCAACTTTTTCGGGATCGTCCACGTCGGAAAATCTAGCGCCGTCACCCAAAAGAATTATTATAAAGGCAACACCAAAGGCAAAACAAAAGCAACAATTGACAAAGCAACAACCGACACGTAAATCAAACCGAGCCAGACAGTCAACTCTTGCCAGCGCATTGGGAAATTCAATTCCCATAAATGCAGTAGAGGACACACTGCAAACGACAACAAAGAAATTTGCTATTGATTCATCCACTGATATACTTAGTTACAAGCAGTCCTGAATCAAAGACCCCGGATCAAAAGCCAAGTCTGAAAAGTCTGATTTCAGAAATGGGCTTCCACGAGAAGTCCCCCGAATACCAGGCCTGCATAAAATTCTTGGTTGCAATACGTCCAAAAGGTCACACAATTACCGCACACATAGTAGATCTAGTATCCCCTGCGGAAAGCCCAGAAAAAATTTTTACGGACTTAGAAGTATTATCGGTCATGAATGTGCAAAACATGGAAGAAGGAAATGATTTCGAAGAGCATCAAGAGAGAGGAATTAAAGAGGACCCGATGGCATCGAAGGATTGAACAACACATAAACTCAGTTCCGTCTCACGGGGACGTAAGAACTCAGGTCCTAAGGGGACGTTAAGCTCTAATTTTTGTTATTTATCTGATATTTTTCGCGAGGGGGAATGTCATCCGGCCGGATTGGCAATGTACTATTTATATATATTTGTTAGGCTCACTGCGTTGAGCTGGTCAAGTGACCTTGAAGGCAAAGCTAACAAAGAGCTTAGTGTATGTCAGCAAAACTTAAATAAAGAGTTTATGAATCAGTCGTCTTAATTATGCTCCTAGCCTCCTTCCTAGTTAGCTCGCCAATCCGTTCGGATTCAGTATTAACATTGCGCATACCTAAGGGTATGACACCCACTTTGAATCAAACGATGTTTATTTTCGCTTCCTCACTCTGGACCCTAAATTTTTAAAAGATTCTGATTGACAACATGGGTAGTTGTCACTCTCTATCAGAAGCAATTGTTTGATGGTCAGCATCATGTTATGGAAAATGTTTCTTGAGTATCTGCCTAGCTTTTGTTAGCTCTAATGTGAATGCCTGCCTAGAATCACTTAACGATGATATATGATGTTTTTGTCTTTGAAAATAAGTATTTGATACAGGCAATCGGAAGAAGCATTCCGCTACGTTTGCTGAGGGGGTGCCGAGCTTCAATATCAGCAGGAACATTTTTGTCATCATGCATGAGCGGGACGAACTCACAGAAACTTAACAAAAAATTATCGAGGTTTAATTCTGCTGTTCAGTTATAGTGCAGTCTTTCTAGCTTATGGTTCCTTTTGTGATATTTCATAGCTCTAGGTCGGTCACTTCATTTTTCGATACCACTATTTCATCAATCACTTTGTTTTATGATTCGTTTCTTTCTTCAGATATAATCGAAGATAACTTTCACAAAAAAACATCGTTCATCAATTGATCAGCATTGGCGCAATCAGTTTTTTTGAACAATTCCTTGATCTTCGTTTCGCAGGCGCGGATTTAGGAATTTCTCGAGGGGGGCGGATTTTTAATAAAAAATTGAAAATTTTGTCGATTTTTTTTTAGGTCGACCAAATTGATTTTCTGAGCTCTCTCAAAACACTATAAAGACCCTAACTTGACCAAATTTTGTACGCCGCAGGCAAATTTTTGATCAAAAGGCTTTAAAAAATGCGTTTTTAGCACTTTTTAAAAATTTTTGACCAAAAATTTGCGTTTGTTCGGCGCGCGCTCCCCCCTCAAAATTACTATTTATTAGTATTATAACCAGCACTTAGAAATCGGCAACTAGATCTTTGGACGTAGAACGAATCACTGTTTGAAATGCAAGCTAAGTTTCTCTATTGTAATTTGAAAGAAACCTCCGACAGGAAATAGTGTCTTCGGAGGCTTCAAAACAATTGCACACTAACGGAACCACTTGCACTGAGTAAACGCATATTACAAACCTAAGGCTCTTTTCTGGGCAAATGGCTCTGCGCATTTTGTAACATGTGACTGTACTCGGAATAAAAGACATTGAATGACATAGGTATCGTGTTATTTGGAGCGGTAGTTGCCAAATTCATTCAAAGGAAGTGTAGTCTAGTGCCAGTGTTTCCTTTGGATCTGTGGTTCCGGTGGTCTCTCTTTCCTCTCTTGGCCAGAATAAATGGCATTATATATTAGTATTGCACATATGAAGTGTGTTGTATTGATACAAGGCAGTCTGCAATAATACTCATGGTGTCTAATCAATCCACCAAAAGTGCACTTTGAAACTGCCATCAAAGAAGCCTTCAAATGAAATAATAATCCACTTTCATCCCCCCATAATCCCCAAATCCCCCCTCTCTCTCTTTCTTTCTCTTTCTCCTTCTCCTTTTCCATTCTGCTTCATGCCTCTTTTTATTCTATTCTATTCATCTTTTCAATCCAGATCGACCGGTTGGCAGAGTTGCTTTTAAACTAATTTAGAGATTGATTCTTACTTGTATTTTTAGACTCATATTTGACTTTTTTGCTCAATACTACCATTTACGGCTGAGGGATTATTTGCACGGTAAACAACACATATCTCGCTAGTTCGACTATTGATTTTATCGATTACTCGTTGTTGTTTTCCCGGCAGTGAACAACTTTATTCAAATCCCAATTTCAACTTTTTTCCGGATTTTCATTGATTCCGGGAAGATAAATAGTCTATGTTACTACATATAATCAACAGCACTCGGAATCTTTTGAAACAGATCCCCTGATCTTGTTGATACAGAGGTACCATTTTTGTTTCAGCCTTTTAACCACAACAATCGACCCACAATCGATTTTGATATTCTGCTCTCATTATCAAAGTACCGAGAAAATTGGAACTGGGTCTAGACATACTCTGTTTTTATACACAACCAAGAGCAAGCTAATACCTCTGGCTTCACCATGCATTTTGAAATAAAACTTTGTTGATGAATGGCTAGGCGGTGGTAAAAAGTCTTTACTTTTTCTGAACTATTTTGGTGACATTATTGGTTGGCAGCTGTTAGTTTTCAATCTTGTACAATCTATAACTGGGATAACGATGACGATGTGTTGTTCTGTGAGAACACTTGTGCTGTGTGCTGTTACTCTGTGCTACCTGTGGGGGTGTGGCTTATGGGTGGAGTGCTGGCAGACAGGAGCAGGGGGTGAGGTGGAGGTGGTGAGGGTGGGGATCATTCTGGAAGACAGGGAGATAGATCAGCAGCTGGTAGAGCACGAACTCCAAACTCTGTCCCAATCCCTCCCCCACAACATCAAAATAGAGCCCAGGTAGGAACATACGAAGAACACTAGAACTATTTAAAGGTCTTCACGTCCCAGTTGATGTGGCGTGCCTAATAATTACAGGCCACTCACATCAAGGGCACTTACCATCGTGGTAAGGCGTTCACCTAGAGATCGTCAGATCTTGTATTTGATTCCATGCCATGACAATTATAGTGTGTGAAGGTGAACCCTCACTTGACCTCTAGCTTCAGGCTTACCACAGTTTGATCGATTTCGATTGCAATAGTGGTACCACGTGAAAACACTAGTCGCAAAAAGTGACCTTGAGTCGCAAAAAAGAGATCGCTCAACCAAATTACACAGTCTGGAATGTGGGGAGATAGTTGGGAGATAAAATTATTGGCAATATCGGTGACCTTGAGCAGCTTAATCGGTCAAAGATTATACAATTTTAGGATGATAAACTTTTTGGACATGGTTTTTACGTGTGGAAATTAGTAGAACACAGAAATCTAACGTCAAATTGAGCAGTTTTAGGTTAATTAACTTCGTTCAGATTCGTTAACCGAAAATATATTGCCAACAATTTCAACAGGCCTGTTGAGGGTTACTGATAGCTCTTCTGCGATTCGCAGTAACAAAAAAAATTACGTTTGACGGTGAATCAAATTCCACTGATCTCTTACAGCTGAATCAAAAAATGAGTCGTAAGTTTCAAAACGCCGAAATTCCACAAGAAACGAATTTTACCCGAACACAGTGGACACCAAAATCAGTCATAATCATTCCAGATAAAATCATCCCCTGCCGAACCACAGGGTCTCGCTTTGTACTAATTTGAGATATCCAATTTTGGCTGACCGAACTTGATTTTTTTTCGGCGTCACTATATACTTCGGCGCCAATAATAACTTATTTTGAAGGGAAAGCTAGCGCCAAAAAACGGAATTAATTAGTCAAAACATTCCCAAAAGTGCCTAAAAACACCTTTGTTGCTAGTATTTCAGAATTTTGCCTACATCGCAGATAATGTGGCCAAACCAGGGTCTTTTTACTGCTTTACGAATGGTCGGAAAATCAATTTAGTCAACTCAAGAAAAATGTCACTAAAACTTTCGAAAACTTTTTGAAAATCCGCCCCCCTCGAGAAAAACTGCTCCACTCTAGATCCGCCCCTTATCTCAGGCATACTTTTTCAAACTAAAACGAAATATATCAAAGACAATGCAACCTAAATAAATCTGGAAGCAGAATAAAACAAAAAAATTCGACTCGCAAATTGTATAAGGTTTGATTTTTGTTTCAAGTATGACTTCCTTTCGGCACAAAAATCATTTTTGAAGCTATTATTTCATATCAAAGCGAAACTGCTAGTATCAAGGCGAAGACTTGAATATTCCGACTGCCGTTTGATTGCTCTCGGATAGTTTTGGTAAATCAAATATGGGCAAAACAATGAATTCTAGGCTGATAATATCAAAAAATAAGTGTTGCAAATGAGTCGTGTATAATTAACTGAAACAGGCCAAACAAAAGCATTTTTAAGCGCTTTTTGGAAAATGTTGACCAAAAATTAGCGTTTTTTGGCGCGCACTCCTCTCTCAAAATTAGTATATATCGGCGCCGAAGGCAACTTAAAAAAATTTTCGGGTCCGTCACAAAATATGTATATCTCAAAATAGTACAAAGGGGGGACACTTTGGGTCGGGAGGGGGTCGAATCCCTGAAAAAGGCGTCCGCCCCCAAGTTTTTTCGACTAATGCAATATATATATTTGAGTTTAGGGCGTTTCCTTATTTGAAATCGTATCCAAAAGTATCCTAAATTTTATCCGAAATGACATCCAAGTTTAGTTCTCAGAAAATTCCAGAGGGATGAGATTAATGAGTGAATCCAAGTTTGCTTAGAGCTGCCCCTGAAATCATAAAAAAGTGTGTGAATCTGAATTTTGAGTCACAATAACACGCGCTTTTTGCCAAAGTATCACGCTTTTTTGGCGGATTTCGAATACCATCATGATCCGAAAAAGAACGTTGTGCGTATTTCCAATTATTGGTTGCGCTGTAATGTAATTACTCAGTGATCATTATTTAAACGCGGTAAAACAGATTGAGAAAATGAATGTAACTTAACTGAGGACCTTCAGCATTAATTCCCAACCGTAGTTTAATAAATCTCAATGAAAGAACATTTTTAATGAAAAAATATGCACAAGGACAAAATCCATTTGCAGTTGCAAATTTTTATATTACATTTTTAGGCTTACAAAAGATACTCCGAACGCTGCCACCAAAATGCGGACAACATCAAGATAAAGCAATCTTGAGTTATATGTCAGTTATCGCTCTTTCATTTTCTTTTGTCCTTTATCTTGTTTCGAAGAAACGTGCGATTGATTTTAAACAAATTGCACAGTAATCGTAAAAAAGGTGAAAGTTTTTTTGCCATTCGAAATTTTTTGTCATAATTCATACCAAGATGACAATACGTTATTGTTCCGACTTTCGATACGAAAGTATCGGAATATTTGTGCTCGGGGTGGGTTTTTTTTCTTCAGACAAATTTCGACTTTTTAACTAGCCATTTTTGACGGAATTTTTTATATCATTCGAAAGGTATTGTTGTCAAGAGCTCAAATTTGAAAAGACATTTCACCTGTGATTATTTTTCGTAAAGTTATGGGGGTTTAAAGATTGCCATTTTGACCAAGTTGGGGCAAATAACGGGCGATATATTTCGCGCTATTAACGCGTAAGCGGAGAGTTAATCAGTCTTAGAAATCGTTCAAAATTGGTTGAAAGAAGCTTATTTGCCATAACTGATTTGTTACAAGGAGCGAAATCTATATTTTGGTACTGTATATGGCGTGTGGGGGGATGATATTCATATAAAATTTCATATTTTAGGAAAAAAAAATTTCTTCTTGTCTTATTACATTTAATTTTTTAATGTTATTACTGCTCCATAAACCTTAATAGGCAGTCGGAACATTCAGAACTTCGCCCTGATACGAGCAGTCTTGTTAGTTATTTCATTTTGACCTGAAGAGCGCGCTTATTTGTTTGCTAGTAGAACCTGAACCCCTTTGGTTATACTGTTAAACAGAAGTAGGGTAATAATCAATTCCACTCACACGCCCAAGAATTATGCCATAGTTTTTCAGATAAATGTATTCAAATTAAGTCGAATAATTTGGGTAATTATTTGAACTGAGGAACCTAGCAATCAGTGGAGAAAGTCGAAAAAAAGTCAAATTTCGCAGAAATTTTGTTTGAATTGTTTTTTGAAAAGTGATCATTCATTCAGACAAGATCATTCAAACTTAACTTAAATTTTCTATGTATATGATCTAGTTGACTGCTTGTATCAAGGCACAGCCCTGCCTTTCCGACTTTGTTTTAGTTTCCACGGAATAATTTGAAATAAAATAATTGATGAAATTCTCGAAAGAAAACTGAAAAAGTTTTCAGTTAATGGTTTTGATGGTTTTCTGAAAATGATCTCCCAACACGCTTTGTAAAATACAAATTGAGATATTTTCTATGAAGCAAAGTGTTAAATAGACCAACCAACGAGCATGCCTCAATTCAATTTGGAACGATTTCTATGACAGATTAAATCTCCGCTGACGCGTAAATAGCACAAAATATGTCGCGCATTAATTGTCCCACACAGCCCAAAATGGCGGTCTTTAGAGCCCCATAACTTCACCAAAAACGATTGCAGGTGATGTACTTTTTGTTCCAACTTTTGTAACGAAAGTAACGGAATATTTGTGCTCGAGGTGGGTTTTTTTTCTTCAGACAATATTCGACTTTTTAACTAGCCATTTTCGACAAAACTTTTTCATATCATTCAAAAAGTATTGTTGTCCTGAGCCTAAATTTAAAAAAACATTTCCCCTGTGACCATTTTTGTAAAGTTATGGGGGTTTAAATGTTGCTATTCTGGCCAATTTGCGCGATATTTTTCGCGTTATTAACGCGTAAGCGGAGATTTATTCCATCTTAGAAATCGTTCCAAATTGGTTAAAGGGAGCTGATTTGACCTAATTGATTTGTTACTAGGAGCGAAATCTATCACTTCGTACTATATATGGCGTGTGAGGGGATGATTTTCGCAAATATCTCAAATTTAAAAAAAAAAATTTCTTACACATATTTTTTCATGTTGTTAATGCTCCATAGACCTTATAAGTCAGTCGGAAAGTTATGGGCTTCGCCCTGATACAAGCAGTCTTATTTAAGTATGAGCTCAGAGCAAAAGTGCATTTCAAAAGATAGAAAAATATTTTCGTCGAAACAGGATAGTGAGAAAGTCGAAATTCGGAACAAAACTCAGTCCGAGCACAGATTCTCCGTCACTTTCTTCAAAAATTGGAACAAAGTCAATCCGTTTGAATTAAGCTGGATCAATCAAGCTTGTTGATAAACTGACTCGATAAATTTTTTGATTAAAATATTTTGAATAATTAAGAACTGAGCAAACAACACAAAAAAAATTCACCATAATAGCACTGCAAAAAGTAAGAAAAAGGACAAAGTTTTAGAAAAAAAACGAAAAAAAAAAAATTAATATTTTTTGGTTAATTTCTCCTGCTAGTTGTGTGCCACGAATGCATCGATTTGCTCTGATCGGTGCAAACAACATGAATGCACTGATCAGAGCAAGCCTCTAACTATTGTGGCTGCTCAATTAGAAATCAAAATTTACAAAAAAAATGAAAAGGTGAATACCCGATTTTCGAAATATAGAAGAAAAATAATTGTTAATGAGACTGGTGAGCGTGTTTAAACAGCTCAAGATTTCTGAGTCTGAATTTTTCGCATCAAACGCTACGCGCTCAAAACGAAACAGTAAAAACCAAGCTCACCAAGGTATCAAAATGATCAAATTGCCAATTCCAAGACCCAAATATATCACAAAGCAACAGATGGTGAAACATTCTTGAATAATCTTTTTTTTCCAGGGCATTGATATTTTGCAGATTAAAAAAAATTTCTGAAAGTTTTTTGCTTAAATAATTGTTATCAGGCTTAAGAAAAAGTTGGAGGTTAAATACTCAAATTTGACAACTAATTTGATTTACTAAACAGCGGTATTTACCGAGCGCTTATGAATTATAACATATTTCCTAGACAAAAACCATTCATTATGATCCATTTAGATGTAAACTTCGAACCACAAAATTGGTTATTTTGCCATTCAATTGTTTTTGAGGAAAAAAATTCAATATAATCTAATACAATTGATTATAATCCATTTTCTTTTTAGTTCTAAAGTTGGTGGTTTTTGCAAATAATTTGCAGAAAATTTGCAAAAACTCTATTCTATGAAAGAACCAATATTAAACAATTCTCTTCAATTAGAGCTGAAAAGATTTTTTTGTATTTGTTTTTTTGTTGAGTCATAGAATAGACACAATTTCCGAAAAAGTTTGCTCCCCCTTCCCCCAGCGAAAAAAAAATCCTTCAAAAGAGCCTGTTTAGGATGATCCAGGTGGAAGGAGTGGACCCCTATGAAGTTGTGAGGTGGGCATGTGTGCTGCTACACTCCCACTTCGCCTTGTTCCTGTCCATATCCTCTTGTGCCAGCCACGCCCTCCTGTCTGGACTGGCCAGGGACAAAAGAGTGCCCCATCTGGCCATCAACCACCACTGTCCCCCTCAACAACAACACTATCACCACTCCTTGGTATGGCACAACAAAACACCACGCAAAATACTTTACGATACCAAAGTTTTTTATAAAGACTATTAATCTACGAGCTAAAGATACGAGAACTACCGTTATTCCAAGTCGAGTTGCGCCACTAAACTCCGCACTGTATTAATCGCGCTCATGATAATTCGACTCTTTTTCCTAACCCAATGCCCCCTCCCTCCCCACCTCACAAGAGCATCAATTTTTTGGTGTAATGAGTGGTTTTATACGGTTGATTAAGAACACCAAATATGTTTGTCAGTTTTAGTCAACATGTCGATTTGATGACTTAATACCACAAGAAGTAACATTTAAATTTGAACAAAGAACAAAAAAGATCACAATATAAAAAATTAAACTTCATGAGAAGCAAAGTTTTGTTATAATGAAACACGTATTGCTTAGTCGTATAGCAAACATGTCTCTTGCACAAGAAGCACATGCTTTTTAGGTTATTTTTTTCCTCTGATATTTTAATTATACATACACGATAGATGGTGTCTGTCTATCGCTCACATACGTATATGTTCATAAACGGTTTAAAAATAGAAATTGAGTGCAGTTTAACTCCTCAAATTGCTAGCTTAGAAGCAGTTGGCGGAGATCTGGAAACCAACTTCACTTCTGCAGAAGTAGAAAACCTGACACGAAAGTTGACCTTTTGTGGAATTTAACTCCAAATTAAATATGCGTATTCAATTCAAATTCATTTTGGTCTGATTATTGAGCAGGTTTTTTGTCACCAAAAATACGTTTCACCAGATGGCCCAAAAATACTGATCAAGGGCGTGTGGTGTGCAGGATAA